>NC_056729.1:982031686-982186686 GCF_019279795.1 Protopterus annectens
ATATACAACAATAGATATATATATATGGATGCACACACACATATATATATATATATATATATATATATGTGTGTGTGTGTGTGTGTGAGTATATACACAGATATATACCTATGATATGACACGGCACATAAGAATGACATATATGATGACAGGGCACCGCCAATGGGAGTGAGGAAGCTCAATCAACATACGTATTACACATACCGATATCCCCCTCCAGCCAAACAGTTGAAACATACAAACAAATACAAAAAAGTAACCAAACCACTGCTTCCCAAACCACAGGCAGGATACAACCAGTGGGAAAACATTGTGGACCCACTAAGTCTAATCTAGAAACAAAGAGAAGAATGTCCCTTGCGGGACAACCCAAAAATTCTTGGGTATTTGGATTTCTGTCATTACACCAATTCGACATGGCAGGGCATGTATGTTCTCGGACTACAAGGTTGAGAAAGCCAGATGATCCATGGGTCAAGACAATGTACGTGATGGGTTCTGAGACGTGGAGAGTAGGCAGTGTGTAGTGATGTGGTTAGACCTGACCTGCACCCGGAGAAAGGATGATTGCTGTGGAGGAGGAGTTGGGGGGGAGGTGATGGGTATGAAATTATGGGACGAGGCGTGCCAGTGTTGGATGGAGTGATTCTTATTTGACCTCCTCATGGATGTAAGCAATAGTGTGAATTGGGTAGAGCATTTGCCTAGAGAGCAGGCAATGGCAATCCCGGTTCGAGTCCCACTGCAGCACAGTCTATTTTACATGGCAAAGCACGTTATAACCACTTTTGTTGTTGCAAAACCCACTAAATAACATCAAATAACACATGGTTGCAGCTCCCTACTGTTGGCATGTAATCCGGTCTAATTGGTATCACAACTTATTATTATTGTCCTCACCCCCACCCAGGACTTTGAGTGTCCAAATCTAGCTCCAAATTCAGTGTATATGGACAGCTATTGCTGTAGAAGAAATGGTCAACTATGGACCTTCTCTTCAGCCTTCCTGCCATCCCTGGCTATTTCTCTACTGTCTTTCCCTCTTTGTGCCCCTTTTTCCACCACTTTCCCATCAACCCCTTTTTCTTTTCTTGTAAAGAAATTAGCGTGGGGGTAAGTGGGAGTAAGCACTTTTAAGCAGCAGTAAGTGGGTTTAAGCCTGTTTGCATGGTGGTAAGCAATGCCTACACTGGTTAAGCAATGTAGAAGCTAACTGAGTGTACAAAGCTGTAATCGGAGGTTAGCATTGCTTACCCTTGGGCAAACCAGCACAAACCCACTTACAATTGCTTAAAAGTGCCTTAGTCACTCTGTATCCAACAGCTCTCATCCTGCCCAGCAACAAAATAATATGGACTCCCAAGTTGCAAACCCCGGACCCTGCACACTATAGTCCAAGTGAGTTACCACTAAGCCATGGCAGATATCCATACAGCAGAATGTCAAACCTGGGACATCGGTTCCATGGAACAGGGAGATGAGGCTGGGCAGGTGTGTGAGCAAACCACTGCTTCCCAACCCCCTGGCAGGGTGCTAACAGTGGGAGAAACAGTGTAGACCAGCTAAGTCTAATCTTGACACAAAAACAGGTTCCCTGGAGGGACAAACCAAAAACTGTGAGTCAATCTGATGTTTACAAGTGTCTTGAAAGATGAACAAGGCAAGGCTCTTACGTACGTGGACTAAACGGATGAAGAGCCTGAAGAAGTTTGGGCAGAGACAGTATAATGGATGAGTACCGAGACATGGAGAGAGGACAATGTGTGGAGGTGCGGTATGGCTGGGCTAGCAACTAGAGAATGGATGGTTGCTGTGTACATGGAGCTCGGGGGGGTGGGATAAGGAACTATGGGTATGACCCAAAGTCAACTCCTCATTGGTCCGATCCTACCATAAGATAATCACCCTTGATATCACCATTCCACCCCCACCCCCTGTTAAGGAAGCCGCGGTAAAATATTTCTCCAAAGCCAACTTCATGCTTCTTAAGACAGAAGTGGTGAACTTCATGACACCCATTCAGATGGGCAATACAGTTACAACTGCTGAATCCTACACAAATGCACTCTATAAGCACTTACACGAGTGTATGGATCATGCTATCCCAAAGAGAACCAAGATGCTATCCTCCAAAAAAAGGAAGCCGATATGGTGGTCCCCTGCCATAAACAAACTGTACAACAGAAGGAAGAAACTGTTGCAAAAGAGAGTAAAATCCCATGAGTGGAGGAGCTCCCTGGCCAGCCTCAGTAAGAAGCTGAGATCCCTTATAAGATCCTCCAAAGCTAGCTACAAAAACAAAATTACCACTAATTCTAAAGACAACCACAAAGCATTCTGTAGCTATGTCAAGAATCTCGATGGCAACACCTAGAACTGCTCTGAGTTACAGCACAACGGCATGAAAATTACAGAAACAACTGATATTGCCAGCATCCTGGCAGATAGGTTCAGTGCTAACTTTACCCCCCCCATCCCCTAAAGGGCCCATATCTATACAGGAAGAATGCAGAGTCCCTGTAATCACAACTACACAGGTAAAAGCTGCACACTCTAAAGCCAAAAACACAGCATCCATGGGACAGGACAACATCCCAGGCTGTGTTTTACACGAACTTCTGAAGAAACTGTCTCGCATCAGGCTTTGTGCCCACTGAATGGCACACAGCAACAGTTATCCCACTCCACAAAGGGGAAGTCACCACTGATCCCGGGAACTATCGACCTATTATCCTGAAGAGCCTGGTCTGCAAGGCCATAGAATGTATCATCATGGAACTCATAAACAAAGATATTGGTAAGCTCCAAACTCTGGATCCCACCCAGTTCGGGTTTGTGAAAGGCAGATTCTTTGAGGCAGTCACCAAAGCCGTAGATGAGGGTAAGGTGGTTCACACAGCCTATCTTGACCTCACCAAGGCTTTCAACACCATCCCCCATTCTGGAATTATAGCTAAACTCACTAAACTAGGTATAAATCCATACATCACAGGATGGGTTGCCAACTGGCTCACTGACGGAACCCACAGTGTAAAAGTTGCAAACTCCAAATTTGACCTCAAAGCAGTGACAAGTGGAGTACCACAGGGTTCTGTACTGGGACCTCTGCTATTTGGTAGCTACTTCTCTGAAGTACAGGCTAACACAGAAGGCCTCTGGCTAATGAAGTTCACAGATGACTGCAAACTAGGAGCCATGGTCAAGTCCCCAAAAGATGTGGACATCCTACAGAAGGGCCTTGCTGAGACAGATGCCTGGAGTCAGAGCCATGGCCTCAAGCTCAATGCCAAAAAGTGCAGTGTCATCCCCTTTGGTAAAAACTCTGTACCCATGAACTACTACATAGGCAGCAATCTACTTAACACCGAATGTGTGATAAGAGACCTTGGGACCCAGGTGGACAGTAGTCTCTCCTTTGATAGTCACATCGCCACAGTAGTCAGCAAGTCCTTCTATGTGGCACACCTCATCATAAAAGGGTTCTCATCCAGGAAAAAAGAGGTCATTGTTCCCCTCTACTCGACACTCATTAGATCCATTATAGAGTACAACGCCCCTTTTGGAATGTACCTTACAAGACATCTGCAGCAGCTGGAAAGGCCACAGAAGTACCTCACAAAGAGGATTACTGGCCTCAAACAAATGCCCTACACTGACTGCCTCAAAAAACTCCAGCTTTACTCTGTAGCATATCGCCTACTCTGAGGTGATCTCTGCCTAACATATAAAGCTATGTCAAACCCAGAGCTGGACATGCTACACCTAAAGAAATCCCAATCCCTCCGAGCTACATGCTCTAGGGACCTAAACCTTGTCACCACAATAAACAGGACATGCTGGAGGGATAGATTCCTGTCCCAGAGACTTCCCATATTCTGCACAGGCTACCCATCTATGTCAAGCAAAGTTCTTTATTAGCACTCTTCAAGAAAAATCTTGATGAGTGGATGGGAAATAGAAATATCCCCGGGGATCACTTCTGTATCTCTGCTCGACAGTGGCACAGGAAAATAACTTTCTTGCGTGGCGTAAGCCAGGGAACCTTGTTGGCTAGGGTTACATAGGCCCTTGGGCCGATAGCCTAGTACCTACCTATGAACCGATGAACCTATGAAATTATGGATGATATATGCAAATGAAGTGGCACAGCAATAGTGTAGTGGGCAGAGCATCTGCCTAATGAGCAGCACAATCTATTTTACATTGCAAATCACATTATAACCAATAGTTTTGTTGCAAAACCCACTAAATAACATATATTTATGAATTGGAGTACTGCAAGAAATGCACATGTGAAGTATCAGTGTAAGAATGAATAAGGCACTAGTAAGCAGGTTTAAGCACAAACAAACAATAGTAAGCATATGTAAGCACTAGTAAGCAGGCTTAAGCCCATTTGTGGGGCAGTAAGCAATGCCTACAGTGGTTAAGCAAATCTGAAGCTAACACCCTGTAAGCAGATGTAACAGCAGGTTAGCAGTGCTTACCTCTGCGTAAACCCGCTAACAACTGTTTTAAAGTGTCTTAGCCACTCTGTATCCAATGGCCCTTGTTCTGCCCAGCAAAAAATTAAACAGCCTCTGCTAGGCTCAAACACAGAAACCCAAACACCATAGCCATAATGATTTACCACTAAGCCATGTCAGATATACATAAACATGCTGTATTCAAAACATATCAACCAGCCCAGTCATTCAACAGTACAGAGAATGTATTCCAACATGTAAATGTATGTGTGAGAGTGAATATATTAATATCTAAACAGATACAGCATATCAATAGATGTAGATATCTATATCTATCTATCTATATATATATATATATATATATATATATATATATATACATATATATATATAGAAATATACACATATATATATATATATATATATATATATATATATATATATATATATATATATATATATATATATATATATATATATATATATATATATATATATATATATGACCACACATCTGTAGATAGCAATGGTAGACTGACAAATACAAATATGTCCACATGCACCGTTAATAGGATTGAGATGCCCCAAACAATAAACGTCATGTATGAATAGATATAACCCCCCACCACAGCCAAACACGTCCACCCTGCAATACACTAAAGTGTTACAGATCCCATAAGCAGGTTCTGACATGACATGTGCACAACATGTAAACAGTACTACAACCCACCTGTATGATGTCAGGCTGGTATTGGTAACATATCATGCAGTACAGTGTGGCTCCCATAGGAAATGTAAAATATGGAAGCTATCAGCATCCCCAGGATACATATACACAGACACATATATGTAGATACAGATATATATATATATATATATATATATATATATATATATATATATATAAAACTACACATACACACGCAGATATATGCACAGTAAGATACATATGTAATGTAGAAGGTGCACACTATATGCAACAGCCACTATGCCTACAGTTCACACCTGAACAACTGGACACTGTATGGGCCACCCATACAATTACAATTGTCGCCTGCAACATATACCCACAGAAACACCACACACAAGCTTGCAGAAATGGAAAACCTTTATTTGTGTACTATTACAGTTCTATATGCCATGACATATAGCTGTGAAGACACTGACATCCATATAAACAGAATAATGCAACTGTGAAACAGTGATACTAATACAGTAGTCTGGAAAGGTTCACAACTGTCGCTGTCCAGGCCAATGCCTTCATATTGTACAATAGTAAAGACAGACCTGGCCACAGGATACCAAGCAATCAACAGTATGTAATACAGGTGTATAGTTCAGCAGCCTCCATCTACACTCTGCACAAATGCACTAGGTGTTGAAGACTTCAGTTGACCAAATGGGATGTAACTGTTACATAACAAGGCGTAACTGACACCATCACAAGCACACTGACAAACATAACAGTCTTGTATGGCAGGAGGCAATAGGCCTGCATTAACCCAATATATGTGAGTAATGTAAATATAGGTGAAGTATACAGTACTGTATATGCAGACACCTAAAGGCAGCTCTCTCCTGATACCCTCACATTTTATAACAGCCTAGGTCAGTTATGGTGCATCCTCCCTAGACTCAATGCTACAGGCCCATATACCACTGTTACATACACTTGCCTTTGGTGTGCATAAAGGCACACATGTATTGTTTTGGTGTAGCCCACACATATATGGCCCCAGCACCACTGTATGTGTGGGGGAGCCAACAGCAGTAGACAGATGGTAACAATAGCAGTGTGATTTACACACAGCCCACTACAGAACAACCCCTGACAGCATGTCATATGTGCAAAGCTTGGTATGTAGGTGGAGTACAGAGGCTGGAACACAGTCCCATATGTGGGAAACTGTTACCATACACTAAGCAAGTTGCTGGTGTTACAGGATAGTCTGCAACATACCCTTAGCCAGGGAATTGAGGTTAGAAACATAAATGGATGTAGCCATCTACTGGTAGCACTCAACACACACACACTGTCAGTGACATATCTGACACAGGACCTGTGTGGTGGACAGACAAAACATGATAGGCACACCTCTGGCCACCAACAGGATAGGCACACAGTTGAGAGCTATGCAGACAAACTGCATTCCAAAGTAAACTAGTATGTACACTCACACCCTGTAACACCAGTACTATACAAAGCATAACACAACTCTACTCACACTCTGTCTGTAGTTCTGGAACCTCCTACAACTATGTAGCTGGCCTAAGTGTGCCAGTTCCCATGGAAGAGGTACTGATACCTGGTGTCTGTAACACTGATGCCTACACACAGGAAGGATGTCCATCACACAGGAAAGGTAAAGGGACTACGCCCACATGATGTAGGTATTTATAGTAGCTGGTTGCCATGACAGTGGTAATTGGAAGTACTACACAGCAAGCTGCATGCAGTTAGCAAGTGTAGGACACTGATTGGTGCAGAGGACATCACCTGATCAAGTGCATCACCTACTAAAGCCAGGCTGCAATCTACCCCAAACAGCTCAATCCATTCACAGGAGAGAGAAAGCAAGCAAGGAAAAAAAATGCACAGAATATTTACAGCTGAAAATGCAGCCATCTAAAAAGCTGCCAGTCAGTAATACATACTTCCCACAACAGGCATGTGAGGTATATGTGCATGTATTAGAATGTAGTACCTGGTCCATAGTACTGTGATAGATGATGTGGAATGCGTTATATGTGCCAGGAGTTGTTGTGATGATGGTCAACTGAACGACTGCTATGGACAATAGTGTTTGTCCCTGTAGGTAGGGGGTCACAGCTGTTAACTGTGCAGTTCAGCACTGACAGACAAGATGTAATTATGCAATTATAGTGTGTGTTGTATAATGGGAATTATGCATATGACGTGGCCAATAGCCAGTGGTGGAAGTAATGCCAGTATGATGGACATGTGGGAGCCATGGTCCACCACTGGCAGGATACCCAGGTGAATCTGTAATGTAGCATGGCAGAATGCCATAGGGGTGTAATAGAGTTGCATGCAAACAGGTTCCATATATACCCCACAAATGTTAGGCCATGTCCATATATGACACCTGTCTGTGTTGTAGCAAGGCAGGTCTGTGCAGCTGTGCAGGGAGGTGTCGTGAGATTGTGGACCTGATGTCTGAATGTACCCCACATATAGGTATGCATATGTGTACATATGTCATAGATATAATATCTAAAGATAAATGTATATCAGCATGTATGTCCAGAAATATACATATACCCATATGTAGACATATATATATATATATATATATATATATATATATATATATATATATATATATATATATATATATATATATATGCACATATATGTATATATGAAGTTACATATATCTACACACATATAGATAAATAACAATATGTAAATATCTACATCTGTACAAACACACACACAAACAGATATGTATGGAAAGACATGTCCCTTATATCACTACCACAGTGATGTGTGCTATGTGCAAGGCAGCAGCACACATAGCAATACACACAGATATCTACAGCTGACAGTGTGTGCACCTTTGATGGGTATGTCACATGTTAGTCCTGTCATAGCACCACAATGCTCCTGCCTGTGAAGTATGCAATGGGAATATGGGGAAGTATGACAGATGCACACGTGGAGGTGGTCAGGACTGGTAGTCTGCAGGGGTGGTATGTGACACATGCAATGGGTAAACACAGTGGATGGTGTGTGTGGTCCATGATGTGGACACCCCATGGTCCCCAGTATAGGCACAATGGGAACAAGGCTCCCACCAACTGCCACTCACAACAGCAGTCCACATCCTGAAGGTGCCAGGTCTGGTGGCTGAGCAGGGGGAGCATGTTGGCCATGTGAATGTGTACTGGGTGCCTCAGACTAATGTAGCACATCTCTCATGCGTCTGTGGACCCTAGTATAGAACAGACCCTAGACCTGAGCTCAGGGGACAGGAACATGTTGGTGTGTGCCATGAGGGTGGTGGGCCAACATCTCCTGGGTAGTTCCACCTGATGGTATTGTTGTAACAGTACACGAGGAGGCCCCAGGTTGGCACACACATGTGATGTGGCCAGGTATCTTGGTCAGGTGGGTGTGGAAAGGTGGATCAGCTGGCCAATGGAACATATACATGTTATTGTGTCACTGTCATAGCACATATGTTGGTAGTAATAGTCTACACAATCTCGGTACATGTCCAACAGCATGCATAGAACCCCCCTATAACACAGACTGTTAGATGTGCAGCAATCTCAGAGCAGCCATACCACTGGCATATATGCAACCATAGTGACCCTGACAATGGCATGCAAGTGAATAGTCTGTAACAGGCCAGCAATGTTAGTGTCCCCACAGGGGACATGGCTACAATCACATAGCAGAAGGTGTAGTACACTACACAATCTGTCCAAATGGTAGTTAAGCTGTAGCCATACCTAATGAGTTGTGTGTATATTCTGTTAAAGCTGATATGGTGGGGGGTGACAGAAATGTGTATTATGAACTGTAGTAACCTTGCCATATGAGTCGCTCAGGCCTGTTCCCATCCTCATGTTTTTCAGGCAAGATGGCACACATCAGGCTGCCAGCATATTCAGTGGAGGAGAATGATGTCATCATAAACCACCTGGTTCAGCACTACCAAGTCCTGTTTGGCAGGACAGCATGAGACCAGCAGGAGTGGACCTCTCTCTGGAACGATCTCATCCACAGTGTCAATGATGTCAGCCTGCATAACCCCAGTTATGAGCAGGTCCGGCATATTTGCAGCGACCTACTTCACAATGCCGTCGACATGCTGTCGCAGTCTGGGGGGATCACCTTGTCAGGGGGGGCCATGCCATCCATCCCCCCTGACATGTGTGGAGGAGTTCATGGCCAGCCTCATGGCACCTGCCTGTCCGGAACACCATCCACCACTGGACCCCTTCGTGGAGGTGGGTGTCACCCACACACTAGCCCAAGATTGTGCATGCAAGGACACAGAGCACATCAGTAGACCACTGTTGTGTAAACATCTGCAGTGGTACAAGTAGAGCATGCATATCTGATATGTCATACAAATATTGTGTTGCTGCATTGTAGTGATAAACAGATGTCCAGATGTGGTAGTATTGTGTGAATTTATGGTTGATGTATGGAAGTACTGTACCCAGCCTGCAGCAGTGCCACAGGTGTGGCCACTGACATTGCATCTCTCACCCACTTATGTAGGTCCCTCCAGGGTAACAGCAAGGCAGCAGCCTGAAGCTGGTGAGTATGTCTTATGAAGATGCATGCCAACACACCGGACATGTAATGGTGATGTAATATTCCATGCACACATATAACACACCTACCCTGCATGCATGCTGTACATGTGCATGTACTGTTGCTGTGAAATGCATGGTCTCACAGGGGCGAACATAATGGGCTATTGAAAGAGTATGTCACACACCTGCATGACAACTAACATCCTGTCATTGTGGAATGTGTCCACAGGGGGTAACATACTGTTGGTAGACATAGCCTACAGTAGCAACATGTTTTGGACAACACCCATATACAGTGCAACACCAGTGTACATACCTGTAGGGCAATGCCAACTGCTACTGAGATACAC
The DNA here is from genome assembly GCF_019279795.1 of Protopterus annectens. Classification (NCBI taxonomy): domain Eukaryota; kingdom Metazoa; phylum Chordata; order Ceratodontiformes; family Protopteridae; genus Protopterus; species Protopterus annectens. The sequence goes on from NC_056729.1 coordinate 982,041,798, forward strand.
TATGGCATACGGCATTACAGTAGTTCTGCTGCTGAGATACACTATGGCATATGGCATTACAGTAGTCCACATTATCAGCTGGGTCTAAGCTGCAACATGTGGTGTGCACTGTATGGGACACTGCAAGCTGACACATATGTGTAGGGCTTACCTGTCATGCATCTGCATAAATGCTGAGGGGGGGGGGGTCTCAGCCTGAAACACCAGTGAACTGCAGCAGGGATCCTAAGGATGGTAGGAATGGCTCTATCTGCATATAGTATGGTCCAGGACCTGTGGCAACCGTAACCTTACCCACACTGCAATAATGACAGTATTGTGTAAACACCATGGGATGTGCACATGAGTAGACCTTGCAATCATGCAGACTAGGGGAGCATGTGTAGGGTAGGCTGAATATACACTGGCAATTTCAGAAGGCCCACGCTGGAATATCCCTGCCATGAGCAGTGACTGCTGTAGTACACTCAACAAGAGGTGTGATAAACCAGCATGATAAGGGTGTGCACACAAATCCCCACATGGTGTGTATGCATTGCGGTCAGCAGCCGCACACCTAACACAATCTGTAGACACTGCATGTGAATGTACAGGACATATGTTACATACCAAGCATGTGTACAGCTAAGATCTGCAGTGCTGTGGTCTCATGGCAGATCACGGATGTGTGTGTAAAAGCAATAAAGGTGTGTACACCATGCTCTGATGGTTGTCAGTGTAAGCATTTCTGCAGTGGCCATACATGGGCAGTTGATGTTGACAGCTGTAAATCAGGCATCAGGCATTCACCAATGATAACAGTCCACATATCATCCCAGATATGTGTTGCTGAAACACATAGGGGCTGTGAGAGGTACAGCTGGCATAACTGACACAGTACTACACATTCCACAATGGGTTGGACACCTGTGAGTTGTGGTGCACAGTACATGGCAGGGTACAGAACAGGTGCACAGCAATAATGTGTACATGGGTGCAGAGGTATCCAGGGGAAGAGGCATCTCCTAGTCACAGCACAATCATCATACACATGCATACAGCTGCTAGCACGGTGTGAGTATAGCTGAACTGCATGCGGTTCTGTACCATATGTTCTGCATGTTGGCAGATGGGTAATTGGAGGACTGTGTGTATGATCATTGTGCAACCTCATGTGTGTGTGTGTGTGTGTGTGTGTGTGTGTGTGTGTGTGTGTGTGTGTGTGTGTGTGTGTGTGTGTGCATCATGGTTGTTAGTTAGTTTGCCTGCAGGGTCAATCTGGCAAAGTGGTGGGAGGTAGATGCATGTATGATGCGTGTGTGCATGTGTGTGTTTGTGTGTGTGGCCATGTATGCACATGTGTGATTGTGGGGTGTTCATATGGCTGTACCCCCCTTTGGGACCATGCAGTACATGGACATGGAGTGCCACATTGCACACCAGGAATACCTGTCATGTACTCATAGGACAGCAAATAGTATAATATGGCCTGTAGCTTGGATCAGGCATCCAGAGGGAAGGTAGACACCAGGTACACAATGAATATTGCTGTCAGCGGAGTGTTCACCTACAGCCCAGGTATGCAGCTCTACAGATGCATTGGGGAAGTAATTGTCAACACCAGGGAGTGTATCCACATATTACAGCTGACACATGGTGGGCCAACGGAGCAGCATATCTGGAATATACTGAGCATTACATACACATGACATAGTAGCCCTCACATATAGGAGCCATGCACATCAGTCTGACCATATAGAGGGTGCATACAGAATGACAGCATTGAGGCCATGTTACTCCACTACACACAGGTCAGGCAGGTAATGTAGCAACAGGCCTTGTGTTGTGGCTGCTTGTGTGGGCATATAGAGGACTGTGATGTTAATGAGTGGTAGCAATGTGTGTTGTTAACAAGTGTGAGGCAGGATGGGGTAACACATGGACATATAAGTGGGGCTGACGGTAAAGCCATGGACAGGTAGGTAGTATGGAGATGTGTGTGTGTTTATGTGTGTGTGTGCACTGTTAAGCAATGCTGTATAGGTTTTAAAGTGCGGTTATTGTTTTCCCCCACAGGTGGCGAGGTGGGTCAGGGTCCCTTCTACTCCCAATCTGATGTAGGTGTCCATACAGACACTGATGATGATGATCATATTGGTGAGGCACAGGTGGGATTGTCAGGGGCCGACACTGCACCAACATTTGACATCCCCCTTTTAGCCACCCACGCCTGCACACAGTTACAGTGCCTATACACACCCCAGCACCAGTGGCCATAGCAGTGGGATAGCTGGCATTCAGTGGCAGTGCACAGGAAAGTGTGGTAACCATGCCTACTGTGTCCAGTCTCAGCAGGCATAGCCATATGTCCGGCAGGCTGCCGCATAGGCGGATGTCCCAGGGTGCTCATGACAGGGCCGCTGGACTTCATGCCCCTGGCATAGGCAACATAGGTGCAATCAGCAGATGCATGTTCCAGGCTGTATTGGTGATGCAGGCACATATTGAGTGTTACACCAGTCAGGGCCTTAGGCTGCAGAGGGCTGCATTCACATCTATAGGCAACAACCGCTGTGAAGTGGCAGCTGCCATCTCTGCTTCTAATGGGCAAGTGAATAGATGGCATGATGAGATGATGGCCCTCATCAGCCATGGTGTGTCCGTGCTTCAACATGTGGTTGGGATTCGATGATGCCCTTGTGGACGTGCATCAGCCACATCAACACCTGGCACTCAAAGTGGGCATGCTAGGACACCAAGGGTCTCCTGTAGTGGCAGTAGCAGCGCCAGCAGTGCGGGGGTGTGCTGTCCACACCACACCACAGCAGGCCATGTGCACGTGGTCCTGGCCAGTCCCAGGAGGGATGTGGTGCCAGCGGACAAATGTCGTCAGCAGGTAAGAGTAGCACTTCACACCTGTACTTGCATGTGCCCGCTGAACCCCTGGCAAGCACAGTCCATGTGTCCATGGCCGGAGTCCATGAGCTGCACACCCTGCCAAGTATGGTCTGCAACTGTCCATAAACACCTGTGTACGGCAGCCACAAGGCAGAACTGTGTCCATGCATACCCACAAACTATGCAAACACACCTAGGGCAACCTCATACCTACACACACCACATCACCTCAGCCTGCTCACCAGAGTATACCCCTCATCCACACACATGGTGTCAAATGTATATCCCACCCTCGGTCTCTAGCAGACCAACACTACACCCTGTGCATATGATGATACCTGTGCTCCATCTCTGTCATCCATACTATTGATGCAGGGACAGGCTGATATGGTTATGATGCACATGGTGACTGTACACCAGTGTACCACAGTCCTGCAGTGTAACATATTGTAGAGTGTAGAGTGTAAGGCATATTTGGCAGGTAGTGTAGCCATCCAGCAATGATGCCTTCTAGCTGTTAGTAACATTGCTTGGTTGTGGTCTCTAAACTGATATGCAATTGTGTTGTAGGTGTACATGTGTCAGCATGAGGATGGTCTGCAGTCATATTGCACAATGGGGTATGTCACTGTGCTGACACCATGTCAGTGACATATCTGGGGTACAGTTGAACACATTTCACAGGTTACTATACCAGGTATTGCCTGTACCACATGGACAGGTGGCCCTCTGAGGCATGTATACCCTGCAACCTGATGTAGACCCATCCACATACATGCACACTGTTACTTGCCAACACTGGGACTAGATGCCTACCTAGCAATGTCGTGATACTGATGTGTGTGGCCTACATTGCACAACCACTGCTTTAACCACTCTGTATCTAAAAGCCCTTATTCTGCCCAGCAACAAAATGAGCAGCCCTTGCAGGTCAAGAACTCAGGGCCCTTTACACTGAAGTCACAACACATGACCACTATGCCATGACCACTTTGGGGACAGCTGTTGTATTACCAATATAGCTGTCATTACCCAAATTGAGTGGTATTGAACACTTGCCTTTACATCCTAGACTTTGTAGTCCTTGTTATTAATATGACTGTTGCATCACATATGTTGTTTTATCATAATGTACACATAGCAGGTACATACGATGGGATACATGTGGTAAGATATACGCAACCATGATGTTTACTCATGACAGGTATATGGTTGTATACACATAGGTGTATAGATGTCTACATGTACATACACAGGTATACACATACATATGTTTGTATACACATCTGTATAGTGCTACATATATATGGCCATGTGCACACCTCTTCGTATGTACAATAGCATACATATTTATGCATATATGTATCTATACATATGTGTATATGTAGGTATATGTACATATTGATATATGTGTATATAGCTATATATGTATGCACATCCTATGTGTACAGATATGCCTAGTTATGTTGGTATATATATATATATATATATATATATATATATATATATATATATATATATACAGATATTTATGACTATATGTGCATATATATATATCTATATTTATACCTACTACTGTCGATATATCTGTAGATATCCATACATATATGTGCATATGTATCACTATCTGTATATGTGTAGACATATATTGCTCTGTATATGTATACATCTAGGTGTGTATATGTATAACTATGTACATATACATACCCATCTATATATGTTGATATGTCACCATATGTCCTGGACACGGAGTGTAGGCCTACTTCAGCCCCTATAGTCCCAAACGTCATAGTGCTAGTAGATGTCAGGTATGTATAGCAGGCATATTGGTAGACTATTGCTACTGTAATTGGGATTGTCTTCACAGACATGGAGTGTGTGTTAGGTCACATCTGCTTTCCACATGTGTGCCATTGGCTACTGACAGACATCCTAAGGACATCCTAGTAAAGTACCATTGCTAGCACGTAATGCCCCGTGGACTGCAGCACAAATATTGGCCAATATATGTGGACATTCTGAATCACTCTTTACAGTCTAGAGGTATACACAGAGCCCCTTAGTTCTAAACATGTGTACCATGCATGACAATATGGATGTTAACAGCCATGTAGATGGGTATAACACATAACAACTGATATACATATGCTACCATAGATTATGCATTGACACACTCCTGTCTGGCCTGACACATAATAACCACTGGTACAGGGGTGCTATGGCCACATACTACCCACTAGATATTGACATATATCTGTACAGCATCCCACTGCTCTGTCTGACATACATGACTGTTAAGGAAGACCTGGCAGCAGTACATCCAGCAAGTATCTCCACATGACATCTCACTAGATAAGTACACTAAGCTGCTAGACATGTAACAATGCACTGTGCAGGCTACAGGCAGACTGGCTTAACACTGGCCAACATCTCCTATGGGGGGAATGCACATGTACCTGCATATGTAGCAGGCTTTGCAGGCATGTCACAGCACAGGGAAAGATACACCTGTGTGAAAGTGCATAACCACATCCAATGTGGACACAGCCACAGCCATATATGGTAAGCTAGCATAAAAGTACAGTATATGGACTATCTGTTCAGCACCATCATCATATGTGCCACTCACATACTAACCCTACATATACTGGGCTGCTACATGGTGTGGTCTGTTGTCTGTCTGTGGTATGGGACATGTGTGTGTATGGGCCTACAAACATTTAAACCAATATGGTAACATACAGTGGAGCAGCATGTAACATCAGATAGGACAGGACCTATAACAATGACATCTACCAAAGTCTGTACACAGGCTAACGAACATGTTAACAATACACATACTGTCAACATTCACAATAGTTACACAGACCTCAGTACTGTACAAACGACCACAGAATGTAGTGATAATGTCGTCAAATATTACCCGTACTGTAGATAACATGCGTAGCAGTCTGATATCTCACTGGATTTATATCAGATATGATGACACTAATGATGGCGTACAGTATATTTTTCTCTGCTGAAGGTGTTTTTCCCATCTACCCCTATTTCTATGTGTACTGTTAATTGGTGCTTGACTAATTTTATATCATTGCTGGCTGACTTCAGAGTTGTGCACTATTTCTGCTTCACTGTATAGTTTTTCAGATCTCTGCTGAAGGTGTCCCCCCCCCCCTATTTCTCTGTGTCTTAAGTTGGTATAACTGATTTTAATTCCTGTGTGTTATCTGACTATCTCAAGGATTACTTGCATAAAATTAGACCCTGTTACTAACAGCTTGCATATCATTGCTGGAGTCTTCCTGTGTCCTAACAGATTGCTCTCCAAACTATCTGGTGATATACAGAGCTAAGTATATTTTTCTGGCACTTCAGAGTTGTGCACACTTAATTGTTGCTTGACTAATTTTATATCATTGCTGGCTGATTTCAGAGTTGTGCACGGTTATTTTTGCTTCACTCTATAGTTTTTCAGATCTCTGCTGAAGGTGTTTTTTCATACCTCCCCCTATTTCTCTGTGTCTAAAGTTGGTATAACTGGTTTTACATCCTGTATGTTATCTGACTATCTCATGGATTACTTGCATAAAATTAGACCCTGTTAATAACAGCTTGCATATCATTGCTGGTGCCTTCCTGTGTTCTGACCGAGTGCTCTTGAAACTATCTGGAGATATGCAGAGCTAAATATATTTACTGGCACTTCAGAGTTGTGTACTGTTAATTGTTGCTTGACTAATTTTATATCATTGCTGGCAGACTTCAGAGTTGTGCACTATTTCTGCTTCACTGTATAGTTTTTCAGATCTCTGCTGAAGGTGTTTTTTCCCACCTTCCCCTATTTCTCTGTGTCTTACGTTGGTATAACTGGTTTTACATCCTGTGTGTAATCTAACTATCTCAAGTATTACTTGCATAAAATTAGAGCCTGTTAGTAACAGCCTGCAAATCATTGCTGGAGCCTTCCTGTGCCCTAACAGAGTGCTCTTCAAACTATCTGGAGATATACAAAGTTAAGTATATTTTTCTGGCACTTCAGAGTTGTGTACTGGTAATTGTTGCTTGACTAATTTTATATCATTGTTGGCTGACTTTAGAGTTGTGTACTATTATTTTTGCTTCACTGTATAGTTTTTCAGATCTCTGCTGAAGGTGTTTTTTCTCACCTCCCCCTATTTCTCTGTGTCTTTAGTTGGTATAACTAGTTTTACATCCTGTGTGTTATCTGACTATCTCAAGGAATACTTGCATAAAATAAGACCCTGTTAGTAAAAGCCTGCATATTATTGCTGGAGCCTTGCTGTGTTCTGACAGAGTACTTTTCAAACTATCTGGAGTTATACACAGCTAAGTATATTTTTCTGGCACTTGAAAGTTCTATACTGTTAATTGTTGCTTGACTAATTTTATATCATTGCTGCCTGACTTCAGAGTTGTGCACTGTTATTTTTGCTTCACTGTATAGGTTTTGAGATCTTTACTGAATGTGTTTTTTTCCCAGATCCCACTATTTCTCTGTGTCTTAAGTTGGTATAACTGGTTTTACATCCTGTGTGTTATCTGAATATCTCAAAGATTACTTGCATAAAATTAGACCCTGTTAGTAACAGCATGCATAACATTGCTGGAGCCTTCCTGTGTCCTGACAGAGTGCTCTTCAAATGATCTGGAAATAAACAGAGCTAAGTATATGTTTCTGGCACTTCAGAGTTGTGTACTGTTAATTGTTGCAGGACTAATTTTAAATCATTGCTCGCTGACTTCAGAGTTGTGGACGGCTATTTTTATTTTACTGTGTAGTTTTTCAGATCTCTGCTGAAGGTGTTTTTTCCCACCACCCACTATTTCTCTGTGTCTTAAGTTGGTATAACTGGCTTTACATTCTGTGTGTTATCTAACTATCGCAAGGATTACTTGCATAAAATTAGACCCTGTTAGTAATGGCCTGCATATCATTGCTGGTGCCTTCCTGTGTCCTGACAGAGTGCTCTTCAAACTATCTGGAGATATACAGAGCTAAGTATATTTTTCTGGTAATTCAGTTGTGTACTGTTAATTGTTACTTGACTAACTTTATATCATTGCTGGCTGACTTCAGAGTTGTACATTGTTATTTTTGCTTGACTGTAGTTTTTCAGATCTCTGCCGAAGGTGACGTTTCCCACCTGTCCCTATTTCACTGTGTCTTAAGTTGGTATAACTGGTTTTACATCCTGTGTGTTATCTGACTATCTCAAGGATTACTTGCATAAAACTAGACCCTGTTAGTAACAGCTTGCATGTCATTGCTGTAGCCTTCCTGTGTCCTGACAGAGTGCTCTTCAAACTGTCTGGTGATATACAGAGCTAAGCATATTTTTCTTGTAATTCAGAGTTGTATACTGTTAATTGTTGCTTGACTAATTTTATATAATTGCTGGCTGACCTCAGAGTTGTCCACTGTTATTTTTGCTTGACTGTATAGTTTTTCAGATTTCTGCTGAAGGTGTTTTTACCCACCTCCCCCTATTTCTCTGTGTCTTAAGTTGGTATAACTGGTTTTACATCTTGTGTGTAATCTGACTATTTCAAGGATTACTTGCATAAATTTAGACCCTGGTAGTAACAGCCTTCCTATAATTGCTGGAGCCTTCCTGTGTCCTGACAGAGTACTCTTCAAAATATCTGGAGATATACAGAGCTAAGTATATTTTTCTGGCACTTCAGAGTTATGTACTGTTAATTGTTGCTTGACAAATTTTATACAATTGCTGGATGACTTAAGAGTTGTGGAAGGTTATTTTTGCTTCATTGTATAGTTTTTCAGTGATCTGCTGAAGGTGTTTTTACCACCTCTCCCTATTTCCCTGTTTCTTAAGTTGGTATAACTGGTTTTACACCCTGTGTGTTATTTGACTATCTCAAGAATTACTTGCATAAAATTAGAACCTGTTAGTAACAGCCTGCATATCATTGCTTGAGCTTTCCTGTGTCATGACAGAGTGCTTTTCAAACTATCTGGAGATAAACAGAGCTAAGTATATTTTTAAGGCACTTCAGAGTTGTGTACTGTTAATTGTTTCTTGACAAATTTTATATCATTGCTGGCTGACTTCAGCTTTGTGCACTGTTATTTTAACTTCACTGTAGAGTTTTTCAGATCTCTGCTGAAGGTATTTTTTCCCACCTCCCCCTATTTCTCTGTGTCTTAAGTGGGTATAACTGGTTTTACATCCTGGGTGCTATGTGCCTATCTCAAGAATTACTTAGATAAAATTAGACCATGTTAGTAACAGCCTGCATATCATTGCTGGAGCTTTCCTGTGACCTGACATAATGTTCTTCAAACTATCTGGATATATACAGAGCTAAGTATATTATTTTGGCACTTCAGAGTTGTGCAATCTTTATTGTTCCTTGACTAATTTTAAATCATTGCTGCCTGACTTCAGAGTTGTGCACTGTTATTTTTGCTTCAATGTATAGTTTTTCAGATCTCTGCTGAAGGAGTTTTTTTCTCACCTCCCCCCATTTCTCTATGTCATAAGTTGGTATAACTGGTTTTACATACTGTGTGTTATCTATCTCAAGGATTCCTTGCATAAAATTAGACGCTGTTAATAACAGGCTGCATATCATTGCTGGAGCCTTCCTGTGTCCTAACAGAGTGCTCTTCAAAAAATCTGGAGATATACAGAGCTAAGTATATTTTCTGGCACTTCAGAGTTGTGTACTGTTAATTGTTGCTTGACTAATTTTATATCATTGCTGGCTGAATTCAGTGTAGTGCACTATTTTTGCTTCACTGTAGTTTTTCAGATCTCTGCTGAAGGTGTTTTTTCCCACCTCCCCCTATTTCTCTGTGTCTTATCTTGGTATAACTTGTTTTACATCCTGCGTGTTATCTTACTATCTCAAGGATCACTTGCATAAATTTAGATCCTGTTAGTAACAGCTTGCATATCATAGCTGGAGCCTTCCTTTGTCCTGACTGAGTGCTCTTCAAACTATCTGGAGATATAAAGCGCTAAGTATATTTTTCTGGCACTTCAGAGTTGTGTACTGTTAAATGTTGCTTGATTAATTTTATATCATTGCTGGCTGACTTCAGAGTTGTGCACTGTTATTTTGGCTTTACTGTTTAATTTTTCAGATTTCTGCTGAAGGTGTTTTTTCCCACCATTCACTATTTGTCTTTGTCTTAAGTTCGTATAACTGGCTTTACATTCTGTGTGTTATCTGACTATCTCAATGGTTACTTGCATAAAATTAGACCCTGTTTGTAATGGCCTGCATATCATTGCTGGAGCCTTCCTCTGTCCTGACAGAGTGCTCTTCAAACTATCTGGAGATATACAGAGCTAAATATATTTTCTGGCACTTCAGAGTTGTGTACTGTTAATTGTTGCTTGACTAATTTCATATCCTTGCTGGCTGACTTCAGAGTTGTGCACTGTTATTTTTGCTTCACTGTATAGTTTTTCAGATCTCTGCTGAAGGTGTTTTTTCCCATCTACCCATATTTCTCTGTGTCTTAAGTTGGTATAACTGGTTTTACATCTTGTGTGTTATCTGACTATCGCATGGATTACTTGCATAAAATTAGGCCCTGTTAGTAACAGCTTGCATATCATTGCTGGTACCTTCCGGTGTCCTGACAATGTCCTCTTCAAACTATTTGTTAATATACAGAGCTAAGTATATTTTTCTGGCACTTCAGAGTTGTGTAATGTTAATTCTTGCTTGATTAATTTTGTATCATTGTTGGCTGACTTCAGAGTTGTGCACTGTTATTTTTCCTTCACTGTATAGTTTTTCAGATCTCTGCTGAAGGTGTTTTTTCCAACCTCCTCCAATTTCTCTGTGTCTTAAGTTGGTATAACTCGTTTTACATCCTGTGTGTTATCTAACTTTCTCAACGATTGCTTGCATAAAATTAGATCCTGTTGGTAGCAGCCTGCATATCATTGCTGGAGCCTTCCTGTGTCCTAACAGAGTGCTCTTCAAACTTGCTGGAGCTATAGAGAGCTAAGTATATTTTTCTGGCACTTCAGAGTTGTGTACTGCTAATTGTTGCTTGACTAATTTTATATCATTGCTGGCTGACTTCAGAGTTGTGCACTGTTATTTTTGCTTCACTGTAGTTTTTCACATCTCTACTGAAGGTGATTTTTTCTCACCTCCCCCTTTTTCTCTGTGCCTTAAGTTGGTATAACCGGTTTTACATCCTGTGTGTTATCTTACAATCTCAAGGATTACTTGCATAAAGGTAGACCTTGTTTGTAACAGCATGCATATAATTGCTGGAGCCTTCCTGTGTCCTGACACAGTGCTCTTTAAAGTATCTGGAGATATAAAGAGCTAAGTATATTTTTCTGGTACTTCAGAGTTGTGTGCTGTTAATTGTTGCTTGACTAATTTTATATCATTGTTGGCTGACTTCATAGTTGTGCACTGTTATTTTTGCTTTACTGTATAGTTTTTCAAATCTCTGCTGAAGGTGATTTTTTGCAACCACCCACTATTTCTCTGTGTCTTAAGTTGGTATAACTGACTTTACATTCTGTGTGTTATCTGACTATCTTAATGCATTATTTGCATTAAATTAGACCCTGTTAGTAACGGCCTACATATCATTGCGGGAGCCTTCATGTGTCCTGACAGAGTGCTGTTCAAAGTATCTGGAGATATACAGAGCTAAGTATATTTTTCTGACATATCAGAGTTGTGTACTGTTAATTGTTGCTTGAGTAATTTTATATCATTGCTGGCTAACTTCAGAGTTGTGCACTGTTATTTTTGCTTGACTGTATAGTTTTTCAGATCTCTGCTGAAGGTATTTTTTCCCACCTCACCCTATTTCTCTGTGTCTTAAGTTGGTATAACTAGTTTTACATCATCTGTGTAATCTGACTATCTCAAGGATTACTTGCATAAAATTAGGCCCTGTTCGTAACAACCTGCATATCTTTGCTGGAGCCTTCCTGTGTCCTGACACAGTACTCTTCAAACTGTCTGGAGATATACAGAGCTGAGTATATTTTTCTGGCACTTCAGAGTTGTGTACTGTTAATTGTTGCTTGACTAATTTTATATAATTGCTGGTTGACTTCAGAGTTTTGTACTGTTATTTTTGCTTCACTGTATAGTTTTTCAGATCTCTGCTGAAGTTGTTTTTTCCTACCTCCCCCTATTTTTCTGTGTCTAAAGTTGGTATAACTGTTTTTACATCCTGTGTGTTATCTGACTATCTCAAGGATTACTTGCATAAAATTAGACCCTGTTAGTAACAGCCTGCATATCATTGCTGGAGCCTTCCTCTGTCATGGCAGAGTGCTCTTCAAACTATCTGGAGATATACAGAGCTAAGTATATTTAACTGGCATTTCATAGTTGTGTACTGTTAATTGTTGCTTGACTGATTTTATATCATTGCTGGCTGACTTCAGAGTTGTTCTTTGCTATTTTTACTTTACTGCATAGTTTTTTAGATCTCTGCTGAAGGTGTTTTTCCCACCTCCCCCTATTTCTCTGTGTCTTAAGTTGGTATTGCTGGTTTAACATTCTGTGTGTTACCTGACTATCTCAAGAATTACATAAAATAAGACCATCTTAGTAACAGCCTGCATATCATTGCTATAGCTTTCATGTGTCCTGACAGAGTGTTCTTTAAACTATCTGGATATATATAGAGCTAAGTACATTTTTTGGCACTTCAGAGTTGTGCACTCTTAATTGTTGCTTGACTAGTTTTTTATCATTGCTGCCTGACTTCAGAGTTGTGCACTGTTATTTCTGCTTCACTGTATAGTTTTTCAGATCTCTGCTGATGATATTTTTTTCCACCACCCCCAATTTCTCTGTGTCTTAAGTTGGTATGACTGGTTTTACATCCTGTGTGTTATTTAACTATCTCAAGGATTATTTGCATAAAATTAGACCCTGTTAGTAGCAGCCTGCATATCATTGCTGGAGCCTTCCTATGTCCTAACAGATTGCACTTCAAACTATCTGGAGATATACAGAGCTAAATATATTTTTCTGGCACATCAGAGTTGTGTACTGTTAATTGTTGCTTGACTAATTTTATATCATTGCTGGCTGACATCGGAGTTGTGCACTGTTATTTTTGCTTTACTGTATATTTTTCAGATCTCTGCTTAAGGTGTTTTTTTGCAACCACCCACTATTTCTCTGTGTCTTAACTTGGTATAACTGGCTTTACATTCTGTGTGTTATCTGACTATCTTAAGGATTTCTTCCATAAAATTAGACCCCGTTAATACCAGCCTACATATCATTGCTGGAGCCTACCTTTTTCCTGACAGAGTGCTCTTCAAACGACAGAGTGCTCTTCAAACTATCTGGAGATATACAGAGGTAAGTATATTTTCTGGCACTTCAGAGTTGTGTACTGTTAATTGTTGCTTGACTAATTTTATATCATTGCTGGCAGACGTCAGAGTTGTGCACTACTTCTGCTTCACTGTATAGTTTTTCACATCTCTGTTGAAGGCTTTTTTCCCACCTCCACCTATTTTTCTGTGTCTTAAGTTGGTATAACTGATTTTACATCCTGTGTGTTATCTGACTATCTCATGGATTACTTGCATAAAATTAGGCCCTGTTAGTAACAGCTTGCATATCATTGCTGGTACCTTCCGGTGTCCTGACAACGTCCTCTTCAAACTATTTGTTAATATACAGAGCTAAGTATATTTTTCTGGCACTTCAGAGTTGTGTAATGTTAATTCTTGCTTGACTAATATTGTATCATTGCTGGCTGACTTCAGAGTTGTGCACTGTTATTTTTCCTTCACTGTATAGTTTTTCAGATCTCTGCTGAAGGTGTTTTTTCCAACCTCCTCCAATTTCTCTGTGTCTTACGTTGGTATAACTCGTTTTACATCCTGTGTGTTATCTAACTTTCTCAATGATTGCTTGCATAAAATTAGATCCTGTTGGTAGCAGCCTACATATCATTGCTGGAGCCTTCCTGTGTCCTAACAGAGTGCTCTTCAAACTTGCTGGAGCTATAGAGAGCTAAGTATATTTTTCTGGCACTTCAGAGTTGTGTACTGCTAATTGTTGCTTGACTAATTTTATATTATTGCTGGCTGACTTCAGAGTTGTGCACTGTTATTTTTGCTTCACTGTAGTTTTTCACATCTCTACTGAAGGTGTTTTTTTCTCACCTCCCCCTTTTTCTCTGTGTCTTAAGTTGGTATAACCGGTTTTACATCCTGTGTGTTATCTTACTATCTCAAGGATTACTTGCATAAAGGTAGACCTTGTTTGTAACAGCATGCATATAATTGCTGGAGCCTTCCTGTGTCCTGACACAGTGCTCTTTAAAGTATCTGGAGATATAAAGAGCTAAGTATATTTTTCTGACACTTCAGAGTTGTGTACTGTTAATTGTTGCTTGACTAATTTTATATCATTGTTGACTGACTTCATAGTTGTGCACTGTTATTTTTGCTTTACTGTATAGTTTTTCAAATCTCTGCTGAAGGTGATTTTTTGCAACCACCCACTATTTCTCTGAGTCTTAAGTTGATATTACTGACTTTACATTCTGTGTGTTATCTGACTATCTTAAGCATTACTTGCATTAAATTAGACCCTGTTAGTAACGGCCTACATATCATTGCGGGAGCCTTCCTGTGTCCTGACAGAGTGCTGTTCAAACTATCTGGAGATATACAGAGCTAAGTATATTTTTCTGACATATCAGAGTTGTGTACTGTTAATTGTTGCTTGAGTAATTTTATATCATTGCTGGCTGACTTCAGAGTTGTGCACTGTTATTTTTGCTTTACTGTAGTTTTTCAGATCTATGCTGAAGGTGATTTTTCCCACCTCTCCCTATTTCTCTGTGTCTTATGTTGTTATAACTGGTTTTACATCCTGTGTGTTATCTGACTATGAGCAAAATAACAGTGGTGTCACTGTTCAATAGTATCCAATAACAACTCTGTAACACACCAAACAATTTATTGCAAAGCTTTCGGGTCTACACCCTTCATCAGTACAAAATAATTACATTCATCCAATATTTAAATAGGAGATACAATTAGATCACATGCTTCAGCCTACCTATCACACTAACCAACAATCAAGTCTTAAAGAGGACATCAAGATAATACATAAGATAAAATGCATTTCATAAATATGTTAAGTCTACCATTATATAAAATAATAACAAAATATACAAATACATAAACCCATATGGGTATAAATTTTACATTCAAATAGCAGCATACTTACTATTTTATATAATGGTAGACTTAACATATTTAAGAAATGCATTTTATCTTATGTTTTATCTTGATGTTCTCTTTAAGACTTGATTGTTGGTTAGTGTGATAGGTAGGCTGAAACTTGTGATCTAATTGTATCTCCTATTTAAATATTGGATGAATGTAATTATTTTGTACTGATGAAGGGTGTAGACCCAAAAGCTTTGCAATAAAGTGTTTGGTATGTTACAGAGTTGTTGTTGGATACTATTGAACAGTGACACCACTGTTATTTTTCTTGGAGATTTTGTTTGGTGCATGCTGTTTGCACCATATTCAACAAGTTGAGCTTCAGCCAGCCTGTGGTGGTCGTGGTCGTTATAATTATGGAAGTTGCAGTAAGAGAATCGAGTAGTTCTGTGAAGAAATTGCTGCAACTACAGGAGAATCCATTACTGAAAATTATGTTTGATGTAACTCCTTCACAGGTAACTGTAGATCGAAAAGTGGAGGAGTTTAAAGAACGTTTAATGACTTTAGAAAAGAAAGTGCAGACTTATAAATGCTTCAGTGGCAAAGACTGAGTTTTCAGGCATATCTGGAGCTGGGTGTTGTACCTACAGGGCTAAGAATATTAAAAATGCCTTCTTATGCCAATACATATAATGAACTGTTAATGCAGTGGCAACAATTAAATTTGAAGTTGAGTGCAGACTATATGAGACTGATGAATACCTTCTTTGAACTATCGAAAATAAACTTGTAGAAGAGATAGAGATGTTGGAGAATAATATACTTAGTATGCCTTGCTACAATGAGCTATCTGAACTATATCAGAACTCCCTGTCTCGTATTTATGCTTTGGATGTAAAACTTCAACAGAGGAAGAAGAATAAATTACAAAGAGATGTTAATGATTTTAAGCATAATCCTATCTTTTCGTGGCCAAAGAACGAGAATTACTCATTGCCCCATAGAAATAAAATACAGACTATAAATAATAACAAGAAGGCTAGCCCTTTAGACCAACTAGACACTTTTGAACAGTGAGAGGAATCGACAAATTCAGAAATTAATCAAAAAATTCCGTCTAAGAAAAGTACTGCTGCTTTACTTTTTACAACAAATGGTGAGCGTTTATCTTTAACTAATAAAGAAGGTGAAGGTCTGGTACCGGCTTTTTCTGAAAGTGCTACTGACGCTAAGAAGGATGACGTAGTACACGCTAAAGTGAAGGAGAAGATGGCGCCCAACGGTGTGGATGGCACTAGAGATAGTGGCAAAAAGAATGTTTAAAGGGAGATTACATCTTTTTCCCCGTTCCATTTAAAGCAGCCAGAGAAGGTTATAATGCAGCCGTCGCAGAAGAATTTTCAATTGCAGCAGCAGCAACAACCCAGTATGGTCGGAAAGAGGAAGAACAGCAGCCCGGTTGTTCACAACAAAATAACCAGGCGGCTGTAAGAATGGAAAGAGGTACTGTAAATCTCTCTAAATTAATGCTAACTGAGGCGCAAATATCGATTTTAAGTAGGGGACTGAAGTTTATCCCTAATACAGTGGATAATGTGATCCAAGCTTTAACAGATTTGAAACTGTTTTTACGACACGTTAGCCTTAAACTTATTTTTAAGAGTAATGATGTACCTACATCTGCTTGTAGGAAATTAAGTGTTTTTTCACCTGTGTTATGTCCTATTCTAACTGCTTACTCTAATGTTGTTGAACATGAGTTGCATTTGTATTATAGGAAAAATGGGAACAAGAGGTTATATAATACAACATAGTCAGAATATATGACGCTAAGAGAACTGCAAGCTTGTGATAATATAGTTATAAAACAAGCTGATAAAGGGGGAGCAGTCATCATAATGGAGAGAGATGTATATTTTGCAAGTTTTAAGGAAATGTTGAATGAAGAGGGTACTTTTAAAAAAGTGTCTTTTGCTGAGGTACTAAAACTAATAACTGAGGTCAATATGATAATTTATGAATTACAATTAAGTAATGATTTAAGTGTAGAGTTGTTTAATTACCTGAGCGTACCATGTCCAAGAATCCCCCAGATTTATGGTATTCCTAAAATACATAAAAGCTTTACTAATCCACCACTGAGACCTATAGTCTCAGGTGGTGGATGGATAACAGAACCCATTTCTAAATACTTACAAAGTGTATTAGGAAAATATTTGGAAAGATGTTCTACTGTATTGTAGGATACTAATGATTTTTTAAGTAATTTATATAATTGGCAGTTGAGCTGTGCACCCAAGGGGTATGTCATGGTATCTTTAGATATTACTTCGTTATTTACAGGTTATACCTAATACCTATGGTATCAATGCTATTCGTAATTTTTTAAATAATGAAGTAAAAATGTATGGAAGTGAAATTGAAAATATTTGTACGCTTCTTGAAGCAGTGTTGACACATAATGTCTTTAGTTTTGATGAGGAACCGTATTTGCAACTCACTGGTGTAGCAATGGGTACTCCCATTGCTAACACGTATGCTAACTTAGTTTTATATGAGTGGGAGAAAAGTGTGATGTTAAGTAAGGTGAATCAATTAAATGAAAAAATATTGTTCTACAAGAGATTTGTAGACGATTGCTTTATGATATGGGATGGTTCCCTTATGGAATTAGATAATTATGTGCAATATTTGAATACGTCCACTGAATTTCTAAAGTTTAAAATGGAGACATCAGACCATAGTATAAATTATTTAGATGTACATTTATTTAAGAATGGCGATAGACTAGAGTCCATGGTGTATAGGAAAGAAGTGGACACTTTGAGATATATAAATAGGGGCAGTATGCATGCCCCACATACTTTTAAAGGAATAGTGAAGCCACAGTTAATAAGAATGAGTAAACTGAATACTGTTGAAAGTATTTTTAGAGAACAGGCTACAAGTATGTCTCAAGAGTTTAAAAGAAGTGGTTATTCAAGACAGATTATACATATGGCTTATGAAGAGGTGATAAGAGAAAGGGAAAATAAATATAAACCAATCTTGACTGGGGGATTGGAGAAATATGAAGGAGGTACACATAGGGATGATAAAATAGTGATATATCTTACTACATATAATTTAAACACGCAAAATGTATGTAATATAATAGAGAAAAATTGGCCTATTTTATTAGCCATGCCTGAGGTAAGATCCATAGTGGGGGATAAGCCAAGTTATGCGTATAAGAATTTGGAAACATTAAAGCAAAAACTTTCTTATAAAGATTTTAAAATAAAAACTAAGAGTGTAAGGAAGGCAATAGGAACTAGGAAATGTTATAATTGTTCCTGTTGTAGTGACTTATATGAAGGTGATGGTATATTTGTGCACCCCACAAGTGGAGAAGTTTTTGTTTCTAAAACCTTAACAACGTGCAATGCAGCACAAGTAGTTTATTTGGCTACATGTATATCATGTGCATCATTCTATGTGGGTAAAACCACTAGGAAGCTGAGAGAGAGGATTGTAGAACATAAATCTGACATAAGAAGGAAAGTATTAACAAACACGTTAAGTAAGCATATTATGGATAAGGGTGAAGAGCATAGGTTTAAGTTTAGAGTATTAAGTATTGTAGAAATGAGTATAAGGAAAGGTGATATGAATAATCTGTTAGAGCTAAAAGAGTTTGAGTGGATCATTAGGCTTCAGGCTGATGTAAGTCCATTTTTAAATAATGCTGTTAGTTTAAAGCCAGTATTAATGAAAAGGCGAATAGAGAAACTATAAGTATGTATTGGTAATTTTATTTGTATGCATATGCGTGTGTATGTGTATATATATTGTATATATGTGCATATATGTATGTGTATATATATATATATATATATATATATATATATATATATATATATATATATATGTATGTATGTATATGTATATGTATGTGTATTTGTATATATATATATATATATATATATATATATATATATATATATATATATATATATATATATATATATATGTATATTTTAAATAAGTATGCTGCTATTTGAATGTAAAATTTATACCCATATGGGTTTATGTATTTGTATATTTTATTTTTTTATATAATGGTAGACTTAACATATTTATGAAATGCATTTCATCTTATGTTATATCTTGATGTCCTCTTTAAGACTGGATTGTTGGTTAGTGTGATAGGTAGGCTGAAGCATGTGATCTAATTGTATCTCCTATTTAAATATTGGATGAATGTAATTATTTTGTACTGATGAAGGGTGTAGACCCGAAAGCTTTGCAATAAAGTGTTTGATGTGTTACAGATTTGTTGTTATCTGACTATCTCAAGGATGACTGCAAACTGGGAGCCATTATTGAATCCCCAAATGATGCGGATATTTTACAAAAGGGCCTTACAGAAACAGATGCCTGGTGCCAGAGCCATGGGCTCAAGCTTAATGCCAAGAAATGTATAGTCATCCCCTTTGAAAAAAAACATGTACCCATGAACTACCACATATTTGGCAGGACACTAAACATCGAAAGTGTGATGAGAGACTTAGGAACACAAGTGGACAGTGATCTCACTTTCGATAACCACATTGCCACAACAGTCAGGAAATCCTTCAACGTGGCACACCTCATCACTAAGGGCTTTTCATCCAGAAAAAAGAAGGTCATTGTCCCACTGTACTCATCCCTCATTAGACCCATTATAGAGTATAATACCCCATTTAGTATGTACCTCAAAAGACATCTGCAACAGCTGGAAAGGCCACAGAAATACCTCACTAAAAGAATCACAGGCCTAAAGCAGATGCCATATGCTGACCGTCTAAAAAAACTCCAGCTATACTCTGCGGCATATCGTCTACTCAGAGGTGATCTATGCTTAACATACAAGGTCATGTCAAACCTTGAGCTGTTGGACATGCTCCACTTAAAGAAATCCCAATCCCTCAGAGCCACACACTCCAGGAATCTAACCCTTATCATCACATTGAACAAAACATGCTGGAGGGGTATGTTCCTGACACATAGACTCCCCATACTCTCGAATAGACTGCCCATACATGTCAAGCAGAGCACCTAATTGGCCCTCTTCAAAAGGAACCTTGATGATTGGATGGGAGATAGGAAATTCACCCCGGGGATCATGTCAGTAACCCTGCTAGACAGGGGCCCAGAGAAGTAAATATTGTGGGAAAAAATTTCCAGGGAATGGTTATGGCTAGGCTTGAGTAGGCCTTAGGGCCGATAGCCTAGTACCAACCTATGAACCTATGAACCTATAAGGATTACTTGCATAAAATTAGACCCTGTTATTAACAGCCTGCATATCATTGCTGGAGCCTTCCTGTGTCCTAACAGAGTGCTCTTCAAACCATCTGGAGATATACATAGCTAAGTATAAATATTTCATTGGCACTTCAGAGTTGTGTACTGTTAATTGTTGCTTGAGTAATTTTATATCATTGCTGGCTGACTTCAGAGTTGTGCACTGCTATTTTTACTTTACTGTAAAGTTTTTTCAGATCTCTGCTGAAGGTGTTTTTTCCCACCTCCCCCTATTTGTCTTTGTCTTAAGTTGGTATAACTGGCTCTACATTTTGTGTGTTATCTGACTATCTCAAGAATTACTTGAATAAAATCAGATTCTGTTAGTAATGGCCTGAATATCATTGCTGGAGCCTTCCTGTTTCCTGACAAAGTGCTCTTCAATCTATCTGGAGATATACAGAGCTAAGTATATTTTTCTGATACAACAGAGTTGTGTACTGTTAATTGTTGCTTGACTAATTTTATATCATTGATGGCTGACTTCAGAGTTGTGGACGGTTGTTTTTGCTTCACTGTATAGTTTTTTAGATCTCTGCTGAAGGTGTTTTTTCCCACCTCCCCCTATTTCTCTGTGTCTTAAGTTGGTTAAACTTGTTTTACATTGTGTGTTATCTGACTATCTCAAGGATTACTTGCATAAAATTAGACCCTGTTAGTAACAGCCTGCCTATCATTGCTGGAGCCTTCCTGTGTCCTGACAGAGTACTCTTCAAGCTATCTGGAGATATACAGAGCTAAGTATATTTTTCTGGCACTTCAGAGTTATGTACTGTTTAATGTTGCTTGACTAATTTTATATCATTGCTGGCTGACTTCAGAGTTGTGCACTGTTATTTTTGCTTCACTCTATAGTTTTTCGGATCTCTGCTGAATGTTTTTTTTCCTACCTCCCACCATTTCTCTGTGTCTTAAGTTGGTTAAACTTGTTTTACATTGTGTGTTATCTGACTAGCTCAAGGATTACTTGCATAAAATTAGACCCTGTTAATAACAGCCTGCATATCATTGCTGGAGCCTTCCTGTGTTCTGACAGAGTTCTCTTTAAACTATCTGGAGATATACAGAGCTAAGTATATTTTCTGGCACTTCAGAGTTGTGTACTGTTAATTGTTGCTTGACTAATTGCATATCATTGCTGGCTGACATTAGAGATGTGCACTATTTCTGCTTCACTGTATAGTTTTTCACATCTCTGCTAAAGGTGTTTTTTACCACTTCCCCCAATTCCTCTGTGTCTTAAGTTGGTATTACTAGTTTTACATCCTGTGTGTTATCTAACTATCTCAAGGATTACTTGCTTAAAATTAGACCCTGTTAGTAAAAGCCTGCATATCATTGCTAGAGCCTTCCTGTGTCCTGGCAGAGTGCTCTTCAAACTATCTGCAGATATACAGAGCTAAATATATTTTTCTGGCACTTCAATGTTGTGTACTGCTAATTGTTTCTGGACTAATTTTATATCAATGCTGGCAGACTTCAGAGTTGTGCACTGTTATTTTTGCTAAACTGTAGTTTTTCAGATCTCTGCTGAAGGTGTTTTTCCCACCTCCCCCTATTTCTCTGTGTCTTAAGTTGGTAGTTTTACATCCTGTGTGTTACCTAACTAACTCAAGAATTACTTACATAAAATTAGACCATGTTAGTAACAGCCTGCATATCATTGCTGGAGCTTTCCTGTGTCCTGACAGAGTGCTCTTCAAACTATCTGGATATATACCGAGCTAAGTATATTTTTTTGGCACTTCAGAGTTGTGCACTCTTAATTGTTGCTTGACTAATTTTATATCATTACTGCCTGACTTCAGAGTTGTGCACTGTTATTTCTGCTTCACTGTATAGTTTTTTCATATCTCTGCTGATAAAGTTTTTTTACACCTTCCCCAATTTCTCTGTGTCTTAAGTTGGTATAACTGGTTTTACATCCTGTGTGTTATTTAACTATCTCAATGATTACTTCCATAAAATTAGACCCTGTTAGTAACAGCCTGCATATCATTGCTGGAGCCTTCCTGTGTCCTAACAGAGTGCTTTTCAAACTATCTGGAGATATACAGAGCTAAGTATATTTTCCTGGCACATCAGAGTTGTGTACTGTTAGTTGTTGTTTGACTAATTTTATATCATTGCTGGCTGACTTCAGAGTTGTGCACTGTTATTTTTGCTTCACTGTAGATTTTAGATCTCTGCTGAAGGTGTTTTTCCCACCTCCCCCTATTTCCCTGTGTCTTAAGTTGGTATAACCTGTTTTACATCCTGTGTGTTATCTTACTATCTGAAGGATTACTTGCATAAAATTAGACCCTGTTACTAATGGCCTGCATATCATTGGTGGAGCCTTCCTGTGTCCTTGCAGAGTGCTATTCAAACTATCTGGAGATATACAGAGCTAAGTATATGTTTCTGACACGTCAGAGTTGTGTACTGTTAATTGTTGCTTGACTAATTTTATATCATTGCTGGCTGATTTCTGAGTTGTGCACTGTTATTATTGCTTGACTGTATAGTTTTTCAGATCTCTGCTGAAGGTATTTTTTTCTACCTCACTCTATTTCTCTGTGTCTAAAGTTTTATAACTGGTTTTACATCCTGTCTGTTATCTGACTATCTCAAGGATTACTTGCATAAAATTAGACCCTGTTAGTAACAGCCTGCATATCATTGTTGAAGCCGTCCTGTGTCCTGACAGAGTGCTTTTCAAACTATCTGGAGATATACAGATCTATGTATATTTTCTGGAACTTCAGAGTTATGTACTGTTAATTGTTGCTTGACTAATTGTATATAATTGCCTCTGACTTCAGATATGTGCACTGTTATTTTTGCTTTACTATACAGTTTTTCAAATGTCTGCTGAAGGTGTTTTTCTCACCTCTCCCTATTTCTCTGTGAATTTATTTGGTACAACTGGTTTTACACCCTGTGTGTTATCTGACTATCTCAAGAATTACTTGCATAAATATAGACCCTGTTAGTAAATGCCTGCATATCATTGTTGGAGCCTAATTGTGTCCTGACAGAGTGCTCTTCAAACTATCTGGAGATTTACAGAGCTAAGTATATTTTTCTGGCACTTCAGAGTTGTGTACTGTTAATTGTTTCTTGACTAATTTTATATCATTGCTGGCTGACTTCAGAGTTGTGCACTGTTATTTTTGCTTCATTGTATAGTTTTTCAGATCTCTGCTGAAGGTGTTTTTTTTTTCCCATCTACCCCTATTTCTCTGTGTCTTAAGTTGGTATAACTGATTTTACATCCTGTGTGTTATCTGCCTATCTCAAGGATTACTTGCATAAAATTAGACCCTGTTAGTAACAGCTTGCATATCATTGCTAGAACCTTCCTGTGTCCTGACAGCACCCTCTTCAAACTATTTGTTAATATACAGAGCTAAGTATATTTTTCTGGCACTTCAGAGTTGTGTACTGTTAATTGTTGCTTGACTAATTTTATATCATTGCTGGCTGACTTCAGAGTTGTGCACGGTTATTTTTGCTTCACTCTATAGTTTTTCAGGTCTCTGCTGAAGGTGTTTTTAACTACCTCCACCTATTTCTCTTTGTTTATAGTTGGTGTAACTGGTTTGACATCCTGTGTGTTACTGGACTGTCTGATAGATTACTTGCATAAAATTCGACCCTGTTATTAACAGCCTGCATATCATTGCTGGAGCCTTCCTGTGTCCTAACAGAGTGCTCTTCAAACTATCTGGAGCTATACAGAGCTAAGTATATTTCTCTGGCACTTCAGAGTTTTGTACTGTTAATTGTTGCTTGACTAATTTTATATCATTGCTGGCTGACTTCAGAGTTGGGCACTGCTATTTTTACTTTACTGTAAAGTTTTTCAGATCTCTGCTGAAGGTGTTTTTTCCCACCTCCCCCTAATTCTCTTTGTCTTAAGTTGGTATAACTGGCTGTACATTCTGTGTGTTATCTGACTATCTCAAGAATGACTTGCATAAAATCGGATTCTGTTTGTAACAGCCTGCATATCATTGCTGGAGCCTTCCTGTTTCCTGACACAGTGCTCTTCAATCTATCTGGAGATAAACAGAGCTAAGTATATTTTTCTGACACAACAGAGTTGTGTACTGTTAATTGTTCCCTGACTAATTTTATATCATTGCTGGCTGACTTCAGAGTTGTGGATGGTTATTTTTGATTCACTGTATAGTTTTTCAGATCTCTGCTGAAGGTGTTTTATCCCACCTCCCCTATTTCTCTGTGTCTTAAGTTGGTATAACTGGTTTTGCATCCTGTGTGTTATCTGACTATCTCAAGGATTACTTGCATAAAATTATACCCTGTTAGTAACTGCCTGCCTATCATTGCTGGAGCCTTCCTGTGTCCTGACAGAGTACTCTTCAAACTATCTGGAGATATACAGAGCTAAGTATATTTTTCTGGCACTTCAGAGTTATATACTGTTAATTGTTGCTTGACTAACTTTATATCATTGCTGGCTGACTACAGAGTTGTGCACTGTTATTTTTGCTTCATTCTATAGTTTTTCGGATCTCTGCTGAAGGTGTTTTTTCCTACCTCCCCCTATTTCTCTGTGTCTAAAGTTGGTATAACTGGTTTTACATCATGTGTGTTATCTGACTATCTTAAGGATTACTTGCTTAAAATTAGACCCTGTTAGTAAAAGCATGCATATCATTGCTAGAGCCTTCCTGTATCCTGACAGAGTACTCTTCAAACTATCTGGAGATATACAGAGCTAAGGATATTTTTCTGGCAGTTCAGTGTTGTTTGCTGTTAATTGTAGCTTGACTAATTTTATATCATTGCTGGCTGATTTCACAGTTGTGCACTATTATTTTTGCTTCACGGTATAGTTTTTCAGATCTATGCTGATGGTATTTTTCCTACCTCCCCCTTATTCTCTGTGACTAAAGTTTGTAAAATTGGTTTTACATCCTGTGTGTTATCTAACTATCTCAAGGATTACTTGCATAAAAATTAGACCCTGTTAGTAACAGCCTGCATATCATTGCTGGAGCCTTCCTGTGTCCTGACATAGTGCTCTTCAAACTATCTGGAGATATACAGAGCTAAGTATATTTTTCTGGCACTTCAGAGTTGTGTGCTGTTAATTGTTGCTTGACTAATTTTATATCTTTGCTGGCTGACTTCAGAGTTGTGCACTGTTATTTTTGTTTCACTGCATAGTTTTTCAGATCTCTGCTGAAGGTTTTGTTTTTCTCCTATCCACCCTCCCTATTCCTGTCTTGTTGTTTAAATATGAAGGCTTTTGCATTTGCCCACCCCCACTGTAGTTTTGATCTGGGACACTCCCCCCAGTCCCATCTCTTTACCTCATTCTACCTAATAGTCTCCTTCTGCACTTGTTTTTAGTTATTTGTAATTTAACTGTATTTTTTAAACAGTTTGGTCTAATATTGCTACACACTTAAGTGTGCTAGCTTGCACTGCATTTGAATTGTTTTTACTGCTGTTTTAGCTACTTTTCTGTATATAAAACAATCTAAGTCGGTGTCCTACCTTTCCTGTAACTAGTGTAGTCCAGATTTAGATTTGCTGTATCGAGCACTGTATGTAAGCTTCTGAGTCCCCAAAGCTTTCTGTGTTGGAGGTTAGCCTTCTACCTTATCAGTGGGAGTGGTAAGCACTAGATAACCCATCTACCACATAGGGAGTGGTTCTGGCCCAGAAATTGTAGTTATTGGCCATTTGGGCAGTTTTTCCATCTCTCTCAACTTTCTGATTTAAAAGCCCACATTTACACTTGCTTCCCCCCTTTTCTGTAACTATTTTAGTCCAGATACAGATTCTTTTTTTTAGTACACAAATTTGCTTATTCGTGATCAGCACTTGTTCAGAACTTGTTACCACTAAATAAGCTATTATTTACTACAGCACTCAACCTTCCTCATTACCTAGAGGAAAACAGTTTTGGTACTTACT
Source organism: Protopterus annectens (assembly GCF_019279795.1). Lineage (NCBI taxonomy): Eukaryota > Metazoa > Chordata > Ceratodontiformes > Protopteridae > Protopterus > Protopterus annectens. Next base: position 982,068,131 of record NC_056729.1, read on the forward strand.
TTCCTCACTTGTTTAGAGAGAAACAGCTCTTGTACTCACTTTCCTCACTTATCTAGAGGAAAATAGTTTTTTTATTCAGGCATATCCAGGGGTCAGCTCACAGTGTTCTCTCCTGTCTATCTGATGAATCTGGGCATTTTGGGCAATGTAGAAATTGCCTAATGTACACAGACAACCCTCTCCTCCTACCATCCAACACTACAACCTGTGAGAGATGCACTTATCTAGCCAAACTGGAGGTAAAGCTCTCTCCAACCAAGACTGAACTTAACAGTCAAGAGGAGAAGGTAAACACTTGCAGCACACCACACTCATCACATAGTCTCACTAAATCTACACCACCAAAATCCATACATAGAAACCCAAAAACATTCATGGAGGCTCTCAATAATAATCTGCTCAAGCAACAGAGACCTCCAAAGCAGAAATGCAAGCAAACTCCACCCCACAGCACAACCAAAATGACACATAGCCCGCAAACTCAGTGTGCCACTCAACCACAGCCAATAAGGCAAATCAACGTACCCAACACACTAGTCATAAATGACTCTATAGTCAGGCACACTGGTGTCCTATTCACCAGGCTAAACAAGGAGAAGGTTACTGTCAGCTGCCTGTCAGGTGCCAGGATCTGCCATATAACCCACACACTCAGTTCACTCCACAATAATTACAAATATGACTCTGGCATTGTCCATGTTGGTGTGAACGACCTGAGACGTACCTCCCTGGACTACATGAAAAGAGACATGGAAGAGCTCTCCAATCTTGTAGCCCAGGCAGGTATGACCCTAGCCCTGAGTAGCATTCTGCCATCACCCAGAATAATACCGCAGTACAAGGATGAAATGATTGACTTTAACAAATGGCTGAGCTTCTGGTGTCATTCTAAAGGGATCCAGTATCTGTCTGCCTGGGATGACATGGTCGACAGACCATGATGCTTTGCCAGAGTTGGCCTGCACCTGTCCCCCCTGGGATTCCAGATGCTGGCTAAGGTTCTTGCCGCCCCTATAGTGCCTTTATTAGGCAAGGTTCAAATGACAAATTCACCAAAGTAACAGGAACACACATAACAGGAACAGGCAAGCAAAAACTGAGAGTGATGCTGTTCAATGCTAGAAGTCTAAATCTCAAAATGGATTCACTCGAGGCACTCCTTAAAATGGAGAACATCGATATCAGTGCAGTGACTGAGACCTGGTTCAAGGCTCCATAGAGCACCCCTGCACTACCAGACTATAACTCATACCACACTTTTCAGCCATGTAACCTGGACCGGAACACCAAAGGTGGAGGTGTGTCCATATTCATTAAGGATATCCACACCTCCAGGCTAGTTGCTCAGCATAATGCATCCGAGGTTATCCTTGTGCAACTAACTCTGGGCAAAACTGCAATCCAAATTGTAGCTTGCTACAGATCCCCCACCATGCCCCAGGATTCCCATTCCTCTTTTCTTGATGTACTGGAAAATATTAGGTTTCAACCAAATACCCTAATAATGGGCGATTTCAACTACCCCACCATTAACTGGGAAAACTACTCATGTATCAACTCCTTTGCTCAACGCTTTCTAGAATTCATAAACTCCAATGCTCTGGAACTTATCCACACCCCCACCAGGGGCAACAATATCCTAGATCTAGTCATTACCAACATGAGTGACTGGTGTTCCACACGTGAAGTCAATGCCTCATTTGTCCGATCCGACCATAAGCTAATCACCCTAGATATCCACATCCTGCCACCACCCCCGTTAAGGAGCCATGGTAAAAAATTTCTCCAAAGCCAACTTCATGCTTCTTAAGACAGAAGTGGTGAACTTCATGACACCTATGCAGATGGACAATACATTTATGACTACTGAATCCTACACAATTGCACTTTATAAGCACTTACATACGTGCATGGATCCTGCTATCACAAACAGAACCAAGACGCTATCCTCCAAAAAAAGGAAGCCAATGTGGTGGTCCCATGCCTAAATAAACTGTACAACAGAAGGAAGAAACTATTGCAAAAATGGGTAAAATCCCATGAGTGGAGGACCTCCCTGGTCAGCCTCAGTAAGAAGCTGCGATCCCTGATGAAATCCTTCAAAGCTAGTTACGAAAACAAAATCGCCACTGATTTTAAAGACAACCACAAAGCATTCTATAGCTATGTCAAGAATCTCAATGGCAACACATGGATCTGCTCTGAGTTACAGCACAATGGCACAAAATATACAGACCCAACTGATATTGCCAACATCCTGGCAGATAGGTTCAGTGCTAACTTTACCCCCCTCTCAGCCCCTAAAGGGCCGATCTCTATACCGGAAGAATGCAAAGTTCCTGTAATCACGGCTGCACAGGTAAAAAACACACTCTCCAAAGCCAAGAACACAGCATCCATGGGACCAGACAACATCCCAGGCTGCGTTCTGCATAAACTACAGAACGAACTGGCACCCCACCTAAGTACCATGTTCAGTCATGGCCTCACCTCAGGCTTTGTGCTCGCTGAATGGTGCACAGTGAGGGTTATCCCACTCCACAAGGGGGGAGCCACCACAGACCCCGGGAACTACCTCGCCATTAGCTTGACGAGCCTGATCTGCAAGGCCATAGTATGTATCATCATGGAACTTATAAACAAAGACATTGGTAATCTCCAAACTCTGGACCCCACCCAGTTCGGGTTTGTAAAAGGCAGATCATGTCTCCTAAACCTGATAGACATTTGCAGTCACCAAAGCCGTAGATGAGGGTAAGGTGTTTCACACAGCCTATCTAGATCTTGCCAAGGCTTTTGACACCATCCCCCACTCTGGAATTATAGATAAACTCACTAAACTAGGTATAACTAGGTATATAAACCTTATAAACTGCAATAGCCCCGCTACGTTCGCCCTCGCTACACTCGGGCTCTCTTCGCTCCCCTCCCTGCCTCCAATTCTCTCCCGCCCCCAGTACCTCTAAATTTAAAGTACTATAGCCACTCCCCCACTTTTTAGATCCTATCTGCTTTCATCTGCGATAATTCCTTCCACCCCCATTCTTCTACCTACATTTTAATAGCACCTATTAGCTTTCATCTGGCATTCTCCCATCCCCCTTCCAGTACCTTTACCTCACCACTCTATCTTCTGGTATTGCATCACCAGGTAAAACAGTTCCTTAACTCACTAGCTGAATCACAAATAATGATATACTCCTCTTTACTACCCCTCTTGTTCGCACCATACCTCCTTACCTTGTATGAAAACCAGTTTCTCACAGGATTTCTGGTCCCGAAAGGCCATACTATCACCCCAGCTGTAAATCCTCCCACCTTCAACCATACTTACAGTACCAGGGCCTATCCAACATCTTGTTCAGTCTATCAACATCTCAACCCCAGGCACATTAGCTCTAGATCCAAACACTGCCACAAACTAATAAACAAATTCCTGAAGTTCATCACCAAGTATAGACTTAACCTAATACTTGGTGGTGATATTCACCCCAACCCTGGTCCACCCACTTCAGATACACATACCCCCTCTACTTGCAATATAAGCTACAAACCTACAATTATTAGGCCAACTAAATCTCTCCTAGCCTGTCATCTCAATATTAGAAGCATTAATAACAAGGTACATGAATTGCATGCACTTCTGGATGTCCACTCCGCTGAGATTCTCTGTTTATCTGAAACCTGGTTAAAACCTAACACTACAGACAATGAAGTGTTACCACCTGGGTACAACATACACAGGCTGGATTGTGCTTTCAGGAAGGTGGGTGGAGTAGCTGTACTCTATAAATCTGAGTTGAATGTCACCATAGATGTAATATAACCACCTCCAATTAATAACTCAGAGATTCTTGCCACCAAATTGCAACTTAATAAAAATAAATGCATTAATATCATTTGTATGTACATTCCCCCAGGTAACACTATATCTACATGTGAAGATATCCTGCACTGGCTATCATGTCACTACCCCCAAGAAACTCTACTACTTGGAGACTTTAACATAGACTGGGACACCTGTTCCTCAGAATCTCCAACAACCCATATTAACCTGCATGCATTTGCACAAATCATATCCACCCCTACCAGGATAGGTAAACCCAACCAAAAAGAAAGCATACTTGACTGGGTACTCATAAATAGTTACCCCCAACTGTACACCACTGGTACCCTCCCTGATGACCTAAACGATCACCTTCTCACATATGTAATTAAGCACAAAGCCATTAATTCCCAACCACCCTTACTCAGAAAGGTTAGAAACAATAAAAACTTTGACCCTGCCAAATTCCAACAAGAACTAAACTCATGTAATTGGTCTATTCTAAAACACCTTCCCTTAGAGGAAGCAGTAGCATACTTTAACAACAAATTCCTTGAGAGCCTTGATTTGCATACACCTGTTCGTTCAAAGAGAACAAAGGCAAAAACTGCGCCATGGCTTTCTAAAGAGTCTAAACTCAAAATAACCATTAGAAACAAAGCATGGACTTTATGGTGTTCTTTTAAAGACCCCCAAGATCACATTAAACACGGGCAATCCAGCAACGAAACTAAAAAATCCATTTTACAAGACAAAAAACAATACTACTGTAATTTACAGACAGTAAGTCAAAATAACCTTCAGAAGTTTTGGGCAGGTTTAAATAATCTACTACATCCCGGACAAACTTCAACCCCAATCCCTACTGCTACTATTGATAAAACCCCTGAAGATATTTCTGACAACTTTAACTGATTCTTTACTGAGACAATTCAAGCCCTAGCTAGCCAACTACCTCCTAGCTCTCCTGGTCCTGAAAGTAGCACCCCTAGAAACCTACTCACATTCAGCTTCCAACCAGTTGCCACTTCACTTATCCATACCTTGACAAAAAAATTAAAACCCACTACACTTTCTGCTGATCAAATCCCTGCCGAGTACCTACAAAAATCAGCTGATGCTTTTGCTTACCCCGACTCAATACTAATCAATCTAACCATAGTAGAAGCTAACATTCCCACCATCTGGAAAATATCCTGTGTAATCCCACTTCACAAAGGAGGCAGCTCTACTGAATTCTCCAGTTATAGGCCAATAGCTATACTCTCTCCACTTGCAAAGATTATGGAAAAATTTATTCATAGACAACTCATGCACCACCTAATCCAGAATCACCTTATGGCAGACACTCAGCATGGCTTCCGTCCTCATCACAGCACTACTTCAGCCCTCCTTGCCTTTAGCAACACCATAAACCATAATCGCAACAATAATTATATATCTTCAGCCCTCTTCTTGGATCTTACAAAGGCATTCAATATAGTTGATCACCAACTTTTAATCCACACCCAGCAAACATTCTGTCTAGATACTAGAGCCCTTCAATGGTTTCAATCCTACCTGAATGGTCAACAGCAGGCTGTCCTCTGGCAGAGCAAACTCTCTAATCTTATACCTAACACCCTTAGAGTACCACAAGGCTCTATACTAGGGCCCTTGCTGTTCTCCATCTTCATTAATGACCTTCACACTGTCATCCCAAAAGTCAGCTGTATCCAATATGCTGATGACTCTACTCTGATTTGCTCAGCCACATCTCCAATAGAGTTATGGTCAGCTATCCAGACCACCTTTAATACAATAGAAAACTGGCTTTCTGAACATAGTCTGATATTAAATCCCAAAAAAACTAAAATGCTGTTATTTTCACCAACACGTAGGTCTACCGCTTTCACCTTTACCATAAATTCAAATGATGGCACAATAATCTCCCCTGACCCCTCTACAAAACTATTAGGTGTCATCATAGATAATAATCTAAAATGCGACCTACATGTTAACCAAATTATCAAAACCATCAATAAAAAACTAGGGTCACTTTGCAGAAAAAAAGCCTTCGTAACCCCTCCAGCTACAATTGCCATAGCTCGCTCTCACCTTCTATCAACCCTTCTGTATGCATCCCCTCTACTCTCGAATTTAAACAAGACTGTCCTTAACAAACTCTCAAAATGCTACATTGCCAGGTTTGCCACTGGGCTGCCTTTTAGGGCACATCATTGCATCAATCTAAATCAGCTTGGGTGGCTTGAACTACCCAGCCTAATCCAGTATAACTAACTGATTATGGCCTATAAAATCCTCTTTAATCTGGACAATACTCCTGCACTTAAAAATATTATCACCCTCTATAACAATCCTAGACCGCTTTGATCCTCTAACAAACTGCTAATTCAGACTATCAAAATTAATAACACAGCCGGTGACTCACTCTTTGCAAACTCTGTAAGTAGACCCTGGAACTCCCTTCCAGCTGATATTACCTTACTTTCTACCTTAGGTCATTTTAAAACTAGACTCAAACAACATTTGGCACTTAACTGTCTATGTCAATGTATCAAGCCTGGCTAACTCTCTCTAGAATGTGTAAAAATCTATTAACCAGTTTACTGTGTAATTTAATTTAATCCTGACTTACGCTCGGGATTAACTCTAACCTGTGGAACTTGTTTAACTTGCTTACGTATGTAATCACTGTGTCTGCCGCGGTGGTATGGTGGTATCATTGTTACCTCACAGCAAGAGGTTCTCCCTTTCGATTCTCAGCTTGGCTTGGGAGTGCCTTCTGTGTGGAGTTTGCATGTACTCCCCGTGTTTGGGTAGCATTCGAAAGACATGCGTGCGTAAATGAACATGCCTTCGTTGAAGGTTGGGCGTCGAGCTGGCACCTCGACGTTTCTTAAAAATCTACTGCCAATCATCAGCGGACTGAAAGATAAACAACAACAATTTATGTAATCACTGTAAATAGTCTGTTTGTAATATGTAATGCTGATATTATGCAATGCTGTATCTGCTTACCCTTGGAGCTTTTCTCCCCGGGCCTCCACTGAAAATGGACATGCATCCAGTCGGACTATCCCGGTCAACAAATGTGAAATAAAAAAAAAATAAATAAATCCCTATGTCACAAGATGGGTTGCCAACTGGCTCACTGACAGAACCCACACTGTGAAAGTATCAGACTCCAATTCCAACTTCAGACCAGTGACAAGTGGAGTACCACAGGGTTCAGTCCTGGGTCCTCTCCTGTTTGGCATCTACGTCTCTGAAGTACAGGCTAACACAGAAGGTCTTTGGCTAACGCAGTTCACAAATGACTGCAAATATTGCGGCCATAATTGAAACTCCTAACTATGTGGACATCCTACAAAAGGGCCTCATTGAGACAGATGCCTGGTGTCAAAGTCACGGCCTCAAGCTCAATGTCAAAAAGTGCATTATCATCCCCTTTAGTAAAAACTCTTTACCCATGAACTACAGCATAGGCGGTAGTATACTTAACACTGAAAGTGTAATAAGAGACCTTGGGACACAGGTGGACAGTAGTCTCTCCGTTAATAATCACATCGCCACAGTAGTCAGGAAATCCTTCTACGTGGCACACCTCATCACAAAAGGTTTCTCATCCAGAAAAAAAGAGGTAATTGTTCCCCTCTACTCATCATTCATTAGACCCATTATAGAGTACAATGCCCCTTTTGGTATGTACCTCACAAGACATCTACATCAACTGGAAAGGCTGCAGAAATACCTCACAAAGAGGATTACCAGCCTCAAACAGATGCCCTATGCAGACCATCTCAAAAAAATCCAGCTTTACTCCGTCACATATCACCTACTCAGAGATGATCTCTGTCTAACATACAAAGCTATGTCAAACTCAGAGCTGTTGGACATGCTCCACTTAAAGAAATCCCAGTCCCTCTGAGCTACACGCTCTAGGGACCTAAACCTCATCACCACAATAAACAGAACATGCCAGAGGGAAAGATTCCTGTCCTAAAGACTTCCCATACTCTGGAATAAACTACCTATCTATATCAAACAAAGCTCCTCATTAGCACTCTTCAAGAAAAATCTTGATGATTGGATGGGAAATAGGACATTCACCCTGGGGATCACTTCTGTGGCTCTGCTCGACAGTGGCACAGGAAAATAATTTTCTTGGGTGGAAAAAGCCAGGGTACCTTTTTGGCTGGGCTTGTATAGGCCCTAGGGCCAATAGCCTAGTACCTACCTATGAACCTATGAACATACATCCATACTTTCCATGTCTGGCAATAGAACTCCTACCTAACTAAGTTTATCACACTACAGCGGTACGCAGTTACAGGACATGCTACGGAGATTACTGGACTACAGCTTCCCAGAGGTGTATTACTAAGTGGATGACATCAACAGCCTTGCAAAGGTTGAGCATTTGAATTGTAGGGAATGTGACTAGCCTAAAAAGCATTGCTCCCTACACAGACAGACAGGCAGACACACACACACACACACACACACACACACACACACACAGTTGCCGTGTCTGGGAATAGTACTACTACCTAACTAGTTTATCACAATACAGCAGTACGCAGTTACAGGATGCGCTCTGGAGATTACTAGGCTACAGCTTCCCAGAGGTGTATTACTTGGTGTATGACATCAGCAGCCTTGCAAAGGTTGAGCATTTAATTGTAGGGAGTGTGAGTAGCCTAAAACACATTGCTCTCTACACAGTCAGAGACAGACACACACACAAACACACAGACACACACTCACACACTCACACACACACACGCACACACGCACACACACACACACACACACACACACACACACACACACACACACACACACACACACACACACACACACACACACACACACACACACACACACACACACACACACAGTTGCCAAGTCTGGGGTTAGAGCTCCTTCCTAACTTTGCCTATGTACTGGGTGGGACAGGCCAGGATGGCTCCTTGTCACAGTCACCATCTTCCACACATCTATGTACATCTACCTTTGGCTTATTGTAGTGTGTTTTCCAGACATATATTTCTGTATTCCTGTCCACTGGGTGTGCAAGGCATTAGTGGTGCATACTGACAAGTGTCTGCACTCTGCACTAACAATTGCAGCTGCCAGATATGTCTGGTCCACTGGTTCATAGGTTCATAGGTTCATACTATGCTATCTGCCCTAGGGCATTTATAAGCCTAGCCAGAGTGTGTTTGGCTTTCGCCACCCATTTTAAATTAATTTTGCTATGCCCTTTTTCGAGGTTAGTATACTGTGCCTCTGTCTAACAGTGACACAGAAGTGATACCCGGGGTAAACCTACGATCTCCCATCCACTCATCAAGATTCCTCTTGAAGAGAGTCATTGAGGGACTCTGCCTGACCTGGACTGGGATTTTATTCCAGAGTGAAGGGAGCCTCTGGGTTATGAATCTGTCCCTCCAGCATGTCCTATTTATTTCAGTGCTGAGGTTCAAGTCTCTTGAGCGTAGCTTGATGGGATTTGGATTTTCTGAGGTGCAGCATGTCTATTAATTCCGGGTTGGACATGGCTTTATACGTCAGGCACAGATCGCCTCTGAGCAGGCGGTATGCCATTGAGTAGAGCTGGAGTTTCTTTAACCGGGCAGCATATGGCATCTGTTTGAGCCCTTTGATCCTCTTGGTGAGGTACTTTTGGGGTCTTTCCAGTTGCTGCAGGTGTCTGGTAAGGTACATTCCAAAAGGGGCATTGTACTCAATTATGGGCCTGATGAGGCATGAGTAAAGAGGCACAATGACCTCCCCTGATCTAGATGTGAATCCCTTCATGATTAGGTGGGCTATATAAAATGTTTTTCTAACCACTTTGGCCACGTGTTTGTCAAATGAGTGATTGCTATCAACTTGGGTCGCCAGGTCCTTAATTACTTCTTCTGTACTTAATGGATTACCACCTATGTGGTAATTTGTGGACACTTTGTTTTTGCCAAAGGGGATGACTATACACTTTTTGGCGTTTAGCTTGAGGCCATGGCTCTGGCACCAGTTGTCTGTTTCTATGAGGCCCTTTTGGAGGATGCTTGTGTCGGCTGGAGAGTCGATTATGGTGCCCAGTTTGCAGTCATCTGCGAACTTGGTCAGCCACAGTCCTTCCGTGTTGGCCTGTACCTCCGAGAAATATATATCGAACAAGAGAGGTCCCAGGACCGAGCCTTGTGGGATGCCACTTGTAACTGGTTTGGAGTCTGACATGGCTCCAGCAATTCTAACCATGTGGGTTCTGTCTTTGAGCCAGTTTGCAACCCATCTAGTGACATAGGGGTTTATATTTAAGCTGGTGAACTTATCTATAATGCCTGAGTGGGGTATTGTATTGAAGGCTTTTGCAAGGTCCAGGTAGGCAGTGTGGACCACCTTCCCCTCGTCAATGGCCTTGGTGACTGTTTCAAAGAAATCGACCAGGTTTAAGAGGCAGGATCTGCCCTTAACAAAGCCGAACTGGGAAGGATCCAGTGTTTGTAGGTCCCCAATATCTTTATTTATGAGGTCCATGATGATCATTTCCATAGCTTTGCAGATCAAACTAGTCAGGCTTATGGGGCGATAGTTTCCAGGATCTGTTGAGGCACCACCTTTGTGGAGAGGGACCACTGTTGCTGTATGCCACTCTTTGGGTACATATCCTGTAGTAAGGCTGAGATTGAACAGTAGTTTTATGTTTGGGTTTAGCTCTTCTTGGAATTCATGTAGGATGCAGCCCGGGACACCATCTGGTCCCATTGATGCTGTGTTTTTTGCTTTGGAGAGGGCGGCTCTTACCTGAGCATCTGAGATGTCGGGGGGCAGCACTCTGCTGGGATAGATATTTGCCCTTCTGGTGGGGAGGGGGGGAGAAGTTTGCGCTGAACCTGTCAGCTAGGATGTTGGCAATGTCTGTGGGTTCGATGTATTTTTTGTCATTTTGGAGTAATTCTGAGCATATCTGGGAATTCCCACCCAGGTTCCTAACATAACTAAAGAAAGCCTTGAGATTATCCTTAGTGTCCTGTGCAGTTTTTCTCTCGAAGCTGGCCTTAGACAATTTTATGAGTGCCCGTAGTTTTTTGCTAATACTGATCAGAGATGCCTTCCCTTTTTGGGATTTTGCTCTATCATGTAGTAGCTTCCTCCTTCTATTGTATAGTTTGTTTATGGCTGGGGTCCACCAGACAGGACGTCTGCCTTTGGAGGATTGGGTCTTGGTTTTATTTGGGATTGCATGATCCATGCATTCCTGAAGGTGTTCATAGAATGCATTTATAAAGGATTCTGCGGTCTGGGCCGTATTTTCCACAGGCTCGGGGCTTTGAAGGATTCCACCTCGGTTTTGAGGAGTGTGAAATTTGCTTTAGAGAGGTTTTCACTGTGGTTTTCTGGGCAGGGGTGGGGTCGGGATGTGAATATCCAGTGAGATTAGTTTATGGTCTGATCTTACCAGTGAGGGATACACTTCTGGTCTGGAGCATAGAGTCCCCATGTTGGTGATGATCAGGTCCAGTATGTTTTCCCATCTTGTGGGAGTGGTAACAAGTTGTTCCATAGCATTTGAGTTTATAAATTCTAGGAACCTTTGGGCTAGGGTGTTGGAGCTAGAGTAATGCTCCCAGTCTATGTTTTGGGTAGTTGAAGTCACCCAATATAATGGTGTTTGGAGAGACGTTCATATTTTCCAGTGTTCTTAGGAAGGCCAAGTGGGGTTCCTGGGTTTGGGAGGGTGGTCTGTAGCAGGCTATAAACTGGAAGGCAGTTTTACCCACTGTTAGTTGCACATGGATAGTCTCTGATGCTTCGTGCTGTGCCACCAACCTGGAGGTGTGGGTATCTTTGATGAATATTGATACTCCCCCTCCTTTTGTGGTTCGGTCCAAGTTTTGGGGCCGAAAAGCATGGTATGAGGTATAACCTGGTAGTGCTGGGGTGCTCTCGGGAGCCTTGAACCAGGCTTCTGTTACTGCACAGATATCGATGTTCTCCATACTAAGGAGAGTTTTGAGTGCTTGCATCTTGAGGTTTAGACTTCTGGCATTGAGTAGCATTACTCTTAGTTTCTTATCCCTTGTGATACCTATGGAGGTGGGTTTGTCTTCTGAGCCTTGCCTAAAAAAGCCACTATGGGGGAAGCAAGAGCCTTTGCCAATATCTGAAAGCCCAGGTGTTTGCAGATATGGCCTTCATGTGTTTAAGTGTGTGAGCATGCCCAGTATAGCTGTCTGTATTGAATGTGTGGACCATGGACAGGTAGTTTGTGCTGCAATACTGACCTTTGTGTTGTACACCGACAGGTTGCATGTTGTCTCTGAAGGGTATCCATTGATCATTTGGCTTTGACTGTTACTACATTTCTACATAGCAGTGGGGACACACCTGACTGTTTCTATATTTCTGCACAGGAGTGGTGGGGCACAACTGACTGTTATTACATTACTATGTAGGATGTGAGGGTGCACACCTGACTATTTCTACATTTCTACACAGGGTTGGGGCAGGCACACCTGACTGTTATTACATTACTATGTTGGATGTGGGGGACACATGTGACACTTGTACACATTTGCTATGACTGTACTGGTATGTCAGGTACTCCATTTCATTCTGTATTGCTAACTATCATGCTGACTAGAGGCATTCCAGTGTACTACAGATCGTGGCTTTGGTTGCTCCACATATTATTGGCTGACTTCCTACCCTTCAGAACTAACATCCTACTGACTGCCCTGCTGTGATATGTCTGTGTAGGCCTGGGGGGAGGTTAACCATAGCTATCATTCTGGGGCCATGGCATAGGCTTTGTTTGGGTTTGCTACACCTGTCCTGCTGGCTGAGACTGTTGTTGGGTATGTGAATGTCCTGACTGGCATGTGTGGGTCATATGGACACACATGTCACTCAACACATTTCCTGCAGTGGGTTTTGTCACTCTGTGTAGTACTGGCTAATATGGTGATTCCAGTATGTGTTACAGATGTCATGGTTCCACTATGGGTGTCTACTATCTGCTGCCACAACATTCAGCCACCCAATTCCCTTGCATGCTCACATCCATACCATAGCTACAGGTAACGACACATTCTACTCCATTTGGCAATTGGTAGGTTGATTGACTTACTTTGAGGGTTTGCCAGACTTGTGGATGGTGCTGATGGGTTTCCTATGTCAGATGCACATAGTACACTCCCTATACCTGGTTGAGAACAGGTAGTGTCATGTTTGGCACCCCTTTTACTGTATGTGTGAGTCAGAGAGAGGTGTCATTCCTTGGGTCCCGCACTGTGTCAGTGCATGTGCTATGTGTTGTCTCTTTGCCAAGGCCAGGGCATACTGGGCATGCCTCATTCTGCCTACTGGGGCAGGCTCAGGTTGTTCCTCCTCCAGGTCACTCTGTGCCTGTGCAGGCCTTGGCATTGGTGGTGGGCAGTGTGGCCCTGCCGTATGCTGTTCCTGTTGCAGCTTTTTCCACAGGATCATATTGTGTAGCATAGCACATACCATAATAATTTGGGTACATGTAGCTGGTGAATACTGCAAGGCTCCATCGGATGTGTCCAGACACTGGAACCATGACCTGAGCATCCCAAACACATGCTCTATTATATGTCTGGCCTGTGTGTGTGCCTCATTATGGCATTGTTGTTCAGGTGTGTGTGTTGATGGGTGTCATCAGCCAAGGCTCCACTGTGTACTCAGCATCCCCCACTAGGTGACCATAGGAGATGTCCCCATTGGCAAATCTCTGGTACAGCTGTGTCAGATGCTATATGTGGGAATCGTCATAGCTTCCAGGGCAGCCAGCGCACACATTCATTATAATACCTTGGTATCCACTGGGATGGGTTCCCCTCTATCAGTTTGGTGTGACAGGTGTTGCCGGCACAGCTCAACAATTTGCTGTAGGAGGTCTCTGTCCACCCTATAATGCTCCATTATCTCCAGCTCATGTAGCCCCTGGTAGGTTACCCTTGGTCTGTACTCTGTTCTCTATCTGCTCACTGTGGGTTGTTCGACAGCATTCACATCCTCACCACCCTCAGCCTCTTGCACATGTTGGTCTATGTTGCCTGCTGCAGCCCTTCTCATTTTGTAGGTTTGTTAGTTAAAATATCCTTGCTTGTATACAACAGTGGTGTAGAGTGTGGGAAATCCAGAGGGGAAGGTGTTTGCTTAGTGTATAGTAATGTTCTGGGCTGGGCTGGGCTGCTGCCTGTGTAATTGGCTGATTCTGATACATTTCACCTGCCAGCTAAGCTAGTTCTCCTTGATTACCTTCCTACTGCTGCTTTCTCTACCCACTGCCTTCCTGTTTAAGCCGTGTGCGCGCCACACAAACAGAGTGCTCAAATGTGCACACTGCTGCTATTTCCTGGTTTAACTTCTTTTTTCTTCCTGTACAATCCAGTGTGCAGCGTGCACACCTGTTTAGGCTTTGTAAAGAGTGCTAGGCAGGTTTAGACACACCCCATAGCTTAGCTGTGCTAAGCTAGGAGCAAACCCAAGCCACAGGGCTTCAATCCTACAGTATGCCTGACACACACACCCATGATGTCATTTACCTCGTAGGCTTGCACCAAGCTATTCCTACTCTTACACTGTTGGGACCTGCCTCACATGCTGGGAAAAACTGTTATTCACTATCCTTCCCCTCATTTGCATAAGATTGCCTACTAATGCATAGTTGCATGTCTCACACTAAGCCTCTCCCCATAGCAACCACTACTCACTGGCCAGGTTGTCTTCTGGCTGTCATTGACTTGCATGGCAGAATACTGATTTTAGTTAGAATGCTTAATTTGGGTTCATTTTGTTATCCCCCTACCCCCTGATCCCATTTGGGCACCACTGCCCTAAGCTTAAACAGCCGAGATCGGCAAAAAAAAAAATTAAAGTTGATTTTTTTTATTTTTTTTATTGTTTGCAATGCCAATGGCCTTATACTTGGCCATTGGCATGCTTACTACATGATATGGAGCCTTTATTTGGAGCTGTCATAGCTCCGTTTTGGATTTTGCAGAAATGTACTCGGTTACTAACCGTGTACATTTCTGCTGATTGCACTAGTCCTGCATGGATGGTCACAAGCTTCCTGGATCACAAATTCACCTCAGTTGCATGGATTTCTCCTGCAAATGAGGTGATTTGCATACAAGGGCTTTGTCTGTGCAGGATTAGTGCAGGAGCTCTTGTGCACGCCCCTGCAGGCTGTTCCTGGATCGCACGGCAGACATATTGCCTGCTTGTGCTCCTGCACTGATCTTGCACACTGTGCAAGCTTTTGAGAATCCAGGGGAAAGTCTTTATCATTCTCGCTTATTATGAGCATAGTTAATATGTAAAGTTTTGCATTTTTTAATGTAATTAAATTCCTTTGTGTAATGATATCCTTACCCTTACTCAGATTATAGACTTGCTCCAAGTATATAATTTCACTTTCCAAACTTGTAGCATTCAGTTGTGAGTTCAGCTTATGTGCTCTGGTTAAATGCTGACATATAATTTTGAACTTCTTAAAACTGACCATGGAGCGAGTAATTCTGTTTCTTGCAGAAATTGGTTCACTTAAATCTTGTTTATCTTTGTCTGAATTTTCTTTTTTTCCTACTGTCTATCAGATATGGCTCCCTATTGAATGCCGGCACTCATAACACAGATTGCCGACATGCCAAAAAAAAAAAAAAAAACACACACACACACACACAGTAAATAAAGATGATCAAATAATGAACTTTTCTCCTTTAAACTTCTCTTTTTCCAGGAGAGAAAACACCATGGCACCCCATATACTGTATACTAGTTCCAAGATTGCCATACATAGGAGAAAAGGGAATATTTCAAGAAATGGTAGGCTTTTGTATACTGGCCAAGGCTCTTGCCACTCCCATAGTGCCTTTTTTAGGCAAGGTTCAAAGGACAAACCCACCTCCATAGACAACCCAAAGATAAAAAAACTAAAGGTGATGCTACTCAATGCCAGAAGTCTAAACCTCAAGATGCACGCACTCAAGACTCTCCTCAGTATGGAGAAAATCGATGTCTGTGCAGTAACAGAAACCTGGTTCAAGGCTCCTGAGAGCACCCCAGCACTACCAGGTTATAACTCATACCACACGTTTCGGCCCCAAAACTCGGACCAAAGCACAAAAGGAGGGGGGAGTATCTATATTCATCAAAGATACCTACACCTCCAGGTTAGTGGCATTGCACGAAGCATCGGAAACCATCCATGTGCAACTAACAGCGGGAAAAACTGCCTTTCAGTTTGTAGCCTGCTACAGAACACCCTCCCTATTACAGGAACACCACTTGGCATTCCTGAGAACACTGGAGAATATGAAGGTCTCTCCAAACACTATGTTATTGGGTGACTTCAACTACCCAAACATTGACTGGGAAAACTACTCAAGCCCAAACACCCTCGCCCAATGGTTCCTTGAATTTATAAACTCTAATGCAATGGAACAACTGGTCACCACTCCCACAAGAGGGAACAACATATTGGACCTGGTCATCACCAACATGGGGACTCTATGTTCCACACCAGGGGTAAACCCCTCATTGGTAAGATCAGACCATAAACAAATTTCCCTGGACATCCATATCCCATCCCCACCCCCAGCCAAGGAAATCACTGTAAAGAATTTCTCAAAAGCCAACTTTGCACTTTTCAAGACTGAGGTGGAATCCTTCAAAGCCCCTGGGCCAGAGGATAATACAGCCCAATCCGCAGAATCCTTTACAAATGCATTCTATGAGCACCTGCAAGAATGCATGGATCGTGCTATCCCAAATAAAACCAAGACTTACTCCTCCAAAAACAGGAGACCAGTCTGGTGGACCCTGGCCATAAATAAGCTATACAACAGAAGGAGGAAGCTACTACATGACAGAGCAAAATCCCAAAAAGGGAAGGCATCTCTGATCAGTATTAGCAAGAAACTTCGATTCCTCATAAAATCATCAAAGGCCAGTTTTGAAAGAAAAATTGCCCTAGACACTAAAGATAATCACAAGGCCTTCTTTAGTTATGTCAGGAACATGGGCGGAAACTCCCAGATATGCTCTGAATTGTTGCATAACAGTACAAAATATACCAAACCTACAGACATAGCCAACATCCTGGCAGACAGATTCAGCGCAAACATCCCCCCCCTTCCCCCCCAAAGGAGCAAACGCCTACCCCAACTGAATGTAACCTCCCTGACATCACAGATGCACAGGTGAAAGCTGCCCTCTCCAAAGCAAAAAACACAGCATCTATGGGACTGGATGGTGTCCCAGGCTGTGTCTTACACAAGCTCCAAGAAGAACTGAACCCTCATATTAAGTCACTATTCAAACTTAGCCTTACTACAGGATATGTACCCAAAGAATGGTGTACAGCTACAGTGGTCCCACTCCACAAAGGTGGTGCCACAACAGACCCCGGAAACTATCACCCCATAAGCCTGACTAGTCTGGTCTGTAAAGCTATGGAGCATATTATCATGGAACTCATAAACAAAGACATTGGGAGCCTCCAGACACTGGACCCTACCCAATTCGGCTTTGTTAAGGGCAGATCTTGCCTCTTAAACCTAGTTGATTTCTTTGAAACAGTTAAGCCATAGATGAGGGCAAGGTAGTCCACACAGCCTACCTGGATCTCGCAAAAGCCTTCGACACAATACCCCACTTAGGCATCATAAATAAGCTTACCAGCTTAAATATCAACCCCTATATCACAAGATGGGTTGCAAACTGGCTCAGAGATAGAACCCACATGGTCAGAATCGCAGGTGCCATGTCCGAATCCAAACCAGTTACAAGTGGTGTCCCACAGGGCTCAGTTCTGGGACCTCTCTTGTTTGGTATATACTTCTCTGAGGTTCTGGCTAACACGGGGGATTATGGCTGACAAAGTTCGCAGATGACTGCAAACTGGGAGCCATAATCGAATCTCCAGCTGACACAAGCATCCTCCAAAAGGGTCTCACAGAGACGGATGCTTGGTGCCAGAGCCACGGCCTCAAGCTAAATGCTAAAAAGTGCATAGTCATCCCCTTTGGGAAAAACAAGGTGCCCACAAATTACCACATAGGTGGTAATCCATTAAGTATGGAAGAAGTAATTAGAGATTTGGGGACCAATGTAGATAGTAATCTCTCCTTTGATAATCACGTTGCCAAAGTGGTTAGAAAGACCTTCTATATAACCCACCTTATCATGAAAGGGTTCGCATCTAGATCAAGAGAGGTCATTGTGCCCCTCTACTCGACACTCATCAGGCCCATGATTGAATACAATGCCCCTTTTGGGATGTACCTTACCCGACACCTGCAGCAACTGGAGATACCCCAAAAGTACCTCACCAAGAGGATCATGGGCTACAAACAGATGTCCTATGCAGCTCGACTAAAGAAACTCCACCTCTACTCAGTTGCTTACCGCCTACTCAGAGGCGATCTATGCCTGACGTACAAAGCCATGTCAAACCCAAAATTAATGGACATGCTCCACCTCAAAAAATCCAAGTCCCTTAGAGCTACACGCTCCAGGGACCTAAACCTCAGCACAAAAATAAATAGGACATGCTGGAGGGACAGATTCATTTCCCAGAGGCTCCCCTTACTCTGGAACAGAATCCCAATTCATGTTAGACATAGCCCCTCGCTGACCCTCTTCAAGCGAAATTTGGACGCGTGGATGGGAAATCATAAATTCACTCCTGGGATCTCTCCTGTGTCCCTGCTAGACAGAGGCACAGTAAACTAATCTTAAAAGGGTACCTTCTGTGACCTACTTGACAGAGGCACAGTAGGCTAATCTAATAGGGAGGCGTAAGCCAAATACACTCTGGCTAGGCTTATAAATGCCCTAGGGCAGATAGCCTAGTATCTACCTCTGAACCTATGAACCTATAAGACTTATTATATTTTTCAAATGTAGAAGAATGGCAGGTACTCCACAACAATCAAAACAAACCACTGAGTAAAAAATATATTCTTTGTTCCATAAAGTAAGCACTTTCGTGTCTCCAAGGACACTTCTTCAGACTTAAAACAATACTAAAGTACTTCAGCTCCATTTAAATATGGTATCACTTCTAGTAAAAACCAATTAAATGCCTAGTAGAAAGCACATGATAAAAGCTCTTAAAGTCCCGATTCCAATATATTCTATACTATATGCACATGCATGAAAAACATTTAATAGTGAAAGATAAAACTATAGATATATGTGTGTGCATGTGTATGGAATGTGTATAAAACAGGGGGTGGGGGACAAAACACTTGTATTGAGCTTCTACATACAAGAACTCAGCAATAGTACAAAATATAAAAAAAAAAAAAAAAAATATATATATATATATATATATATATATATATATATATATATAAAATATATGTTAAAAGCCTTAATATGTACATCTTGGCTATATCTTATGTATGCTGATTCTCCAGCTCTTAAAAAAGCACACAGTGCATACAAGGAATAATATAATCAAGAAAAACGTCCAGTAAACTAAGACATTCCATTTTTAAATAAAATCAAGAAACATATTATATAATAAGGAAGACAATAAAACATCTATATACACTTTACAGATGCTCATAAATAATACATATCTCACTTAAACTTAATGTTTCTGAGCTCGAGCTAACAAAAATGGTTTCAGTGAAACTCTATCATTCAAACCATGTCCCCTATCCGCTTGAAGCCTAACTATCCACTTCCCTTCCTCTTTCTCTGTATAATTACTTATATTGCCTAGCTCTCAGTGGAATATATAGATTCTAATACTAAAAACTTAAAATTATGAGTTGTATCATTCTGTAGAACATGTTTAGCTATTGCATTGCCTTCATTCTCTCTGCTAATGGCATAAACATGTTCTCTTATCCTTTCTCTGAGTGTTCTATTGGTCTTCCCTACATAGAAACTATTACATTTTTGGCACATGGCCAGGTAAACTACATTCCTAGACTTACAATCTGTGTAATTATTGAATTCATACCTAATATGTGTATCTGGATGTATAAAATAGTTCTTATTGGCTATAAAACTGCATTGGTTGCAACTGTGACATGGAAAAGTACCTTTTCTTGAAGAATGCAATTTCTTCTTATCATTACTCTCATAGCATGAAATCCTTTTTAACAATTTAGTGTTCTTATAACTAAAACTAGGGCTTGTATTATTGTTATTGGACAACAGGTTGATGCAGGCTAAAAAGAAAAAAATTAGAGAGAGACTGTCTCGATTTTAGTAGGGGGAACGTCTTCTCTTGGCCGAGAGAATCCACCCGGTCTAGAGATTCAATTCCCCCACGTAATGCATCACAAATACCATCAGAACACTCCATTCTCCCGTCTAGTTCCGTATCAGTGCCATCACTTCCGCCTAGAGAGATTGAGAGGCAGCAGGAAGGAGAGACGTCCTCGACAGTGGAAGCAAGAAGTAATATTGTACAGTTATTATCCAAAAAGGAGCCAGTCATGAGAAGACTCCTACAACTGATTTAACATCTCAGTTGACAAGTGAAGATGAATCTGCACTCCATTTTCCATTACCGTTCTGCCCACTCAACTGGCAACCATGGAGCCCATACTACTAAGGCAAGAAACGGAAGATATTGGGCGAGCAGTATGAATTCCAGAAGAAGAACCTGAAACCCGTAAACAGGACTTGATAGTAAATCTGTCCAAGTATGTATTAACTTCATCTGAAATATCAGTTTTAAACAAGGGACTTTCATTTATTCCTTTGCAAAATGCAGATGTAAGTGATTTAATAATAGATATTAAATGTTTTACTAGAAATATAGCATTGGGTCTACAATATGGAGACAGTACAATTGATAATAAACAAGCATCTGTATTTAAGAAACCGTCAATATTTGTACCAATTTTGCATCCATTACTTGAGAGTTTTGAGAGGGCTTGTGCAAATGATCTTCTTGCAGTATTTCAACAAGGCAAACATAATTTGAAACCAGAGTTTTATAATTTGAATGTAAATGAGAAATTTGCCTTAAAGAAACTGCAGGACAATGACACAATAGTTATACGACCTGCTGATAAAAGGGGGAGCAGTGGTGTTGTTAGATCGTGAACACTATCAAACTAGTATAAGTAGTATGTTGTCTGACCTAGCTACATATATAGCTCTAATGATGTCACAACTTGATAAAGTTATCAAAGATGTTTATGATGACTTATATGACATGTTAATGTGTGATGTCATTGATATTGATCTATATAAATACTTTTTGGTTGAAAAACCATTGATTCCTACATTTCAGGGTCTTCCCAAGATACACAAAACATTAGAAAATCCACCCCTTAGACCCATTGTCTCAGGAAGAGGTTGGCTAACTGAGTGTATCTCTATTTATTTAGAGAAACAATTGAGGCCAATAGTTGATTCTACAGATTCGATTTTAAGGGACACCCAACAGTTCCTAGAAATCCTAGCACCTTACAATCTTAATGGGAGATTGAATATGCTTGATTATATGGTTACCCTAGACGTGACATCATTGTTCACCAGTATACCTAATCATATTGGTGTAGATTTTTTGAGGTTGTATCTAATACAGAAAGGGCTAACAAATAGCCAGATTATTAGGATTACCATGCTAATGGATTTAGTTTTCAATAATAATGTATTTACTTTCAATGGGAATTACTTCTTGCAAACTACAGGAGTAGCAATGGGTACACCATGTGCCAATTCTTATGCGAACTTGGTGTTGGCATATTGGGAGTATACCTATGTTCTGGATCATATGCATTTCTCTAAATACATTAAGTATTATAAAAGATTTGTTAGACAATGTCTTCCTTATTTAGGGAGGTGATCTAGATACTTTAGATGAGTTTATATCTTATATTAATGGAACGACGACCTTCCTTACACTAACAGGTAAAAGGTCACAGAGTATGATTGAATTTCTAGATGTGTTACTTAGGAAAGATGATGGGAAGATTAGTACAGAAGTCTACAGAAAACCATGCAGAAGGAATACTCTATTACATCGAAATAGCATGCATCCAGCACATTTACATAAAAATATAGTGAAAAATCAAGCACTAAGATTCTCCAGTTTAGTGAGTGAAGATGAGGTGTATCAGGAAGCCATTAGTGATATACAAAGAGATTTTATAGAGAGAGGGTATCACCCCAAGGATCTCAAAACATTAAAGGAAGTAGAACGTGAGAAATCAGGACAACCATATATTAGAAGAAGCAGTCATATACACACAGAGCTTAAAATTAACAACTCAAAAGTTAAGAGATTGACCATTCCTTACACCAATAATAATAATACAATAACAGAGATAATCAGGAGAAATTGGTGTATACTGCTATTGGATGAACACATAAAGCAAGTGGTGGGTACAAGCCCTAGTTTTAGTTATAAGAACACTAAATCGTTAAAAAGGATTCTATGCTATGAGAGTAATGATAAGAAGAAATTGCATTCTTCAAGAAAAGGTACTTTTCCATGTCACAGTTGCAACCAATGCAGTTTTATAGCCAATAAGAACTATTTTCTACATCCAGATACACATATTAGGTATGAATTCAATCACTACACAGATTGTAAGTCTAGAAATGTAGTTTACCTGGCCATGTGCCAAAAATGTAATAGTTTCTATGTAGGGAAGACCAATAGAACACTCAGAGAAAGGATAAGAGAACATGTTTATGCCATTAGCAGAGAGAATGAAGGCAATGCAATAGCTAAACATATTCTACAGAATGATACAACTCATAATTTTAAGTTTTTAGTATTAGAATCTATATATTCCACTGAGAGGCTAGGCAATATAAGTAATTATACAGAGAAAGAGGAAGGGAAGTGGATAGTTAGGCTTCAAGCGGATAGGGGACATGGTTTCAATGATAGAGTTTCATTGAAACCATTTTTGTTAGATCGAGCTCAGAAACATTAAGTTTAAGTGAGATATGTATTGTTGTTTATGAGCATCTGTAAAGTGTATATAGATGTTTTATTGTCTTCCTTATTATGTTTCTTGATTTTATTTAAAAATGGAATGTCTTAGTTTACTGGAAGTTTTTCTTGATTATATTATTCCTTGTATGCACTGTGTGCTTTTTTAAGAGCTGGAGAATCAGCATACATAAGATATAGCCAAGATGTACATATTAAGGCTTTTAACATTTTAATATATATATATATATATATATATATATATATATATATATATATTTTTTTTTAATATTTTGTACTATTGCTGAGTTCTTGTATGTAGAAGCTCAATACAGGTGTTTTGTCCCCCACTCCCTCTTTTATACACATTCCATGCAAATGCACACACATATATCTATACTTTTATCTTTCACTATTAAATGTTTTTCATACATGTGCATATAGTATAGAACATATTGGAATCGTGACTTTATGAGCTTTTATCATGTGCTTTCTACTAGGCATTTAATTGGTTTTTACTAGAAGTGATACCATATTTAAATGGAGCTAAAGTACTTTAGTATTGTTTTAAGTCTGAAGAAGCGTCCTTGGAGAAGCGAAAGCACTTACTTTATGGAATAAGGAATATATTTTGTACTCAGTGGTTTGCTTTGATTGTTGTGGAGTACCTGCTATTCTTCTACATTTGATTGTGGACGTTTTTGCTTGGAGGTACTTTACCCTTGTGGTGTTTTCTCTCTTTTTTGTGCATTTGGAATTAATATATTTTTCAGCCATTCAGCATCAGCATTATGGGAATCACTTATCACCAGCCATATGATGTCAAGTCTCTATATGTACACTGTACTAAAACAGGTGAAAGGAAGATTGGATTATGATCCAAGAGAGCAGAAGAGGCAATACAGGCTTGATTAATCTTTACTGATATTTTGGGTCTATATTAGAAGATCGAATGTTTAGGTGATCGAACACCTAAACATCGATTTTCTAATATCGAAAGTAAAAAACAGCGCACAGCTGATTTAATGCAGGGAAAGATTTCCCTTGACCGTTTGCCAGATTTTGCCATTTCCATACTGTTAAGCAATCTCGGAGTTGGTATATTTAGTTAGGAGGGGGGCATAGCCCCCCACTTAGTTTGGATGTAAATTTATTTATTTATTTTTTTTACTGGCCAACATGCGTGTTTACCTGGGCGGGGGGGTCGATATTCTTAGTTTCAATATTAGAAGATCGATGTTTAGGTGTTCGATCACCTAAACATTCGGTCTTCTAATATAGACCCGATATTTTATGGGAAATCAACAGTGTATCCAAATAACTGGCTATACTTGGTTAGTAACTAAAATAGCTGAATTCCTTATCTTCTGGATTCTGAATTATCCAGCTATCAAATTACCTCCATTCAGAACATATGAAATGTAAGAATGCAAAGGCTTTAGGGATTCTGTTAATTCCTGTGTTCCACCTGTCTAATCATGGACCAAGTACTACATCAAAATCTCCCCATCACAGTGTGACTATTATTAATGTGTTGCTACAGTACCCTACTTAATTTTATCCATGACTGTACATCATCTTTATTAGGGCCACAGATAGTAATTAGTCAGAATGAGTGAATAGACCATCATAATTTAAGCATCAACCACCTACCACATTTATCATTATATATTAGGTCCTCCTTGACTCTCAGGGAGGAATGTATCAAAATGGGAACTCCTCTCTTGCAGAGGATGCTTTATAACAAAATGTCTTATTGATGCATGGTCTCTCAAAATGTATTCATTGCTCTTTTCAGTTTTGTTTCTTGTAAAAACACTATTTGTGCCACTCCAGAGTTGGAGGGGGATAAGGTTCTGACTATAGCCCAGACAACCTGGATTCAATTTGTGGCTAAGGTGACTGACAGAGTGGCAGGAAAAGGATACTCTCCCTGAGAAGGATGTAGATGCGGGTGTCTCATGTGATGATCCCTTGTGGAAGCTGGGGATGTTGTGAGAGGAGGTGTGGTCCAAAAGGGGAAAGGGTGGAAATATGGATGAGCTGCCATGGAGGTGGGACAATATGCCACATGTCTTCCTTTCCTACCCACCCCTTGGACACAACCAAAGGTTATGCAAGGAAGAAGGGAAGGGAAGTGGGATGGGAGAAACAAGGGTAGGTCCTAAATATGATCCCCCTCCAGATTGAAGAAGGACAGCAATGATGTCCTTTAGATTCTTACCAGCCCTGGCTTATATTTGGCCATTGGACTGGGGGTTGATTGTAGTGCCAGTAGACACAGTGAAGGATGTGGGACATTGGGAAGACTATCAAAGTGAAAGCTTGGAAGAAAAAATAGATCTTTTGGGAGATCTGGTTTATTATTGCTTTGAATTTAATATATGTGGAAATCCCTTTAATATTTTTTACTCCAATAAGCACTGAGGTTGGTGTAATATGGGTAACAGGAATATCCAATTTATTCTACACATTATTTAAATAAGAAGCATGATTATCACTTTCAAGTTATTACAGTGGGTATACTGAGCCTGTGCATTAGCTATGTTGTACCCTTTGAGCTGTGCACATCTTAGAAAATAATACCAAACCAGCTTGCTTTTCTGAGTACTAGGTGTCAGTATATTATAGGCAGATTGTTGGTTGTAAATTCCCATTGCCCTGGGCGAGTTCACTGATTATGAAGCAAGCACCTTAAGCCAGAATATGTTCATGCCAACTCTACATTTTCTCTTCATAAGCATACCAACTCAAACAGAGATGCAGAAAAATTCATAGTAATAATTCCAAGCATACCATTTAATAATCATTCTTAAACCCTTATACATTATTGCACATGCAGATTGAAATTCCCCTTCTATGAGAGCTATACTTGCATGCTTTAAGAGAAGAGGGTGATGCACTCTAAATGTACATTCCAATAAGTATATATAAACAGGTCCATGCATAGGATCTAGTTTACATTGTGGAATGGCCAGATCAACAACACTCAGAACATTGCATCCACCAAACTGAAAGCCCAAACTATATAAGAAAACTTAAATATATATATATGTATATATATATATATATATATATGTATATATATATACAGGAGGTTAAGCCACCCTGCATCCCCACACAAATCCCTTGCTAAACATATATGCCACCTCTGATATCACACTACACCACAATCCCATGTTTTGGATTTTCAATTTTCTGGACTCAGTGTTTTCAGTTTCAACAGTCTGATCTTTTGAACATGTAAAGTAGACCCCATGCCTGTACACCAGCTCCACTGATATGGGCCACCCTTGTGAATTTTGCAATTAACAGTAAAGGGGTTTATTCTTCATTAACAGAAATACATTGAGAAGAGAGCATTCAACTCACTTAGATTTCTGGGATTTCTCCATAGCCATGCCCAGGCCATTCAAAGCCCCCATGCTAAAGGATAACGCTGTCCAAGCTGCAAAATCCTTTACTAATGCACTCTACTAGCACCTACAAGAATGCATGGATTGTGCTATCCCAAACAAAACCAAGACTCACTCCTCCAAGAAAAGGAAACCAGTCTGGTGGACTCCTGGCATAAACAAGCTATACAATAGGAGGAAACTAGTACAGAAAAGAGTAAAATCCCAAGAAGGGAAGACATCCCTGATCAGTATCAGCAAGAAACTATGTTCCCTCATAAAATCATCCAAGGCTAGCTTCGAAAGAAAAATTGCCATGGATTCCAAAGATAAGCACAAGGCATTCTTTAGCTATGTCAAGAATCTAAGTGGCAATTCTCAGATCTGCTCGGCGTTAGTGCAGAATGGCACAAAATACACTGAACCGACCAATATAGCCAACATCCTGGCAGACAGGTTTAGTGCAAACTTCACCCCACTCTCACCCCCAAAAGGGCCCATAACTGTACCAGGAGAATGTAGTGCCCCTGAAATCACAGACACTCAGGTTAAAACAGCCCTCTCCAAAGCCAAAAACACAGCATCAATGGGACCAGACGGTGTGCCAGGCTGCATCCTACATGAGCTTAAAGATGAACTAACCCTTCACCTAAACACACTGTTTAAACTCAGCCTCTCCACAGGCTATGTGCCCACAGAGTGGCACACAGCAATGGTTATTCCACTCCACAAAGGTGGAGCCACAATGGACCCAGGAACTATCGCCCTATAAGCTTGACTAGCTTGGTCTGCAAAGCTATGGAGTGCATCATCATGGATTTCATTAACGGAGACATTGGGAACCTCCAAACACTGGACCCTACCCAGTTCGGCTTTGTTAAGGGCAGCTCATGCCTCCTAGACCTGGTGGACTTCTTTGAGACAGTTACCAAGGCTATAGATGAAGGAAAGGTGGTCCACACAGCCTACCTAGACCACACAAAGGCCTTCAACACCATTCCCCACTCAGGTTTTAAAGACAAGCTCATCAGCCTGAACATAAACCCCTATATCATGAGATGGGTTGCCAACTGGTTCACAGACAGAACCCACATGGTAAGAGTTGCAGGAGCTAGGTCTGACTCTAAACGGGTTACAAGTGGCGTTCCCCAGGGCTCAGTCCTAGGACCCCTCCTGTTCGGCATATACTTCTCAGAGGTACAGGCAAGCACAGGAGGACTATGGCTGACCAAGTTCGCAGA
Organism: Protopterus annectens; assembly: GCF_019279795.1. Classification (NCBI taxonomy): domain Eukaryota; kingdom Metazoa; phylum Chordata; order Ceratodontiformes; family Protopteridae; genus Protopterus; species Protopterus annectens. The sequence continues at coordinate 982,095,557 of NC_056729.1, forward strand.
CAACTGCAAACTAGGGGCTATAACTGCCTCTCCAGCTGACACAGACATCCTTCAAAAGGGACTCACTGAGACAGATACCTGGTGACAAAACCATGGCCTCAAGCTAGATGCCAAAAAGTGCATAGTCATCCCCTTTGGAAAAAAAATTACCCACAAACTATCACATAGGTGGTAGCCCCCTAAATACGGAAGACATAATAAGGGATCTGGTGACCCAAGTAGATAGTAACCTCTCCTTTGATAATCACATTGCAAAAGTGGTTAGAAAATCCTTCTATGTGGCCCACCTAATCACAAAAGGGTTTGCATCCAGATCGAAAGAGGTCATTGGGCCCCTCTACACATCACTCATCAGACCCATCATAGAGTACAATGCCCCATTTGGGATGTACCTTACAAGACACCTGCAACAACTGGAAAGACCACTGAAGTACCTCACCAAGAGGATCACTGGCCTCAAGCAGATGCCCTGTGCAGCTCGACTGAAGAAACTCCAGCTGTACTCGGTTGCGTACCGCCTACTCAGAGGTGATCTCTGCCTGACATACAAGGCCATGTCCAACCTAGAATTGATGGACATGCTCCACCTAAAGAAAACCATATCCCCCTCAAGCCACACACTCCAGGGATCTAAACCTCACCACAACAATAAATAAGATGTGCTGGGGGGATAGATTCCTGTCCCAGAGACTCCCCATGCTCTGGAACAAGATTCCAATCTACATTAGGCAGAGTTCCTTGCTAACCCTCTTCAAGAGAAACCTTGACGAGTGGATGGTAAAGAGAAAATTTACCCCAGGGATCACTTCAATGGCTCTGCTGGACAGAGACACAGGGAACTAATCTAAGAGGGCGGCAAAATCCAACACATTCCTGCTAGGCTTATAAATGCCTTTGGGCAGATAGCCTAGTACCTACCTATGAACCTATTAAAGTCTACATCCTTTTCCTCAGGGAGAGTGGAGCTGGACAGATCTTTCTGGTTGTTTGGTAAGTCTGGATGCACAAACAGTTTTAGTTTAAATCCATTATGGTTGTCAGGCTTTGAAAAATAACCTTCTAGTGCTTTTTCTATGTGGGGGGTTTTGGATTTATTGTATCCCATAGCTTGACTCTTCTATCCTCTAGGTTTCCTAAGGCCTGGTGAAATAATTTAATGGTTTCTGCAAAAGCATTCCTTTTTCACAAAACCTCCTCATCTCTCAGCAAGGGTGCCGGAGCCATAGAGTGAGGGGGAGGGAGCCCCCCCACACTTTTACAGCTGCAAGACCTGTCTCTTAATGAAGCAACATAGGCAATTGAAGATCCATGTGTGCACAGTGCATCGCAAGCTAACATGGATTTAAACACAAGTGCGCAGAAGTTGTGTGTGTTTTTTTTGGGTTAAAGGTTAAGGAGAATTATGCTGTTTCCCCAAGTGCTGAAACTGATGATCATTACTGCCAGAACAGTAAGGAGACTTTTGCTGATTCATGAGATGTTTTCTCGTTTAGAGTTTTTAAGGAAAGGAGAGTTTTCTGCTGCCCCTAATTGCTTTGCTGTGGGATTTGTGAGATGTTTTTTATCTACAGTTGTCTACTGCCCCTGACTGATTGTGTCTGTGTGTGTGCATGTGAGTACCAGATCTAAGGGACTTGTTGTTACTGTCACATTGAGATTGTGAGAGGGCACTAGATCATGGAGTGGCACCGGGTGTCACAAGGGCCAGCTACACTTCTGGGTGGGAATAATTTGCAATCTTGTAATATTTCTAAAGAGAGACTAATTCATTAATATAACACAATATGTCCTGCAGTAATGGAGAGCAGCTATCAAAAAACATGACTATATCTAACTACACAATGACTTCACTGGAGTATGGCCATCAGCTACCATTCAACAATCCTGACTTTATCTTCTATGGAAAGAGCAAGGTGTGCTAATAAAAATATCAGTGTACTCTTAAAAATTCCAGGCTTAACGTGATAATTACCCTGTCACTCTGAAGGGGTCCTCCTGCCTTCATTTGATAAGCAGAAAAGTGTGTGAATCCAAACTGAAGTTTTTTTAAACACCAAGTACAAGAACAATCATATGTTACTAAGTCTTCCTTGTTTCTTTCTGTTACTACAGAATGAGCACACCCAGAGAACAAGGATATCACTCTTTTGCGCTGCAGTCCTTCTATAAATGAACTGCAGATTTTGTTTTCCCCAGTGTGACTCAAATTAATGAACAAACTCTGGGGTAGCATAAATGTGTGAGTAATCTGATGTTCACCCCTGTGATAGATGCTTGCATGTAGACTTATATAATATGTTCGTTAAGTGTTCACGTTTTTAATGCCTTTTCCAAAGTTACTGAAAAATAGTATGTGATGTCTGAAGTCGGCAAAATAAAATCAACATTTTTAATTAGTTTGGTATATAACTGCTCACACCAGATTCTTTACAATTCTATGCTGAAAATGTTATAGAAATTTGTGTAAAGACAAAACTCCTCTGGAGTATGTTTCAAGCCCCTTCATATATGCATTAATGCTAACATTACAGGTGCACACAATGTATTATATAAGTCCTCTGCCATCAGTGAAAGGAAATATAGGGAGCCTCAGCATTTCTTCAAAAAAAAATATATATATATAACTTACTTCATTTACAAGACTTGTAGAGGTGGCATTTCCATGTAAGAATGATCATTAACTTACATACATCTTTAGCCATCTCATTGTTTCCCTATTAAATGGCCTTAATAAATAGTAATGGAAGTCAGAAGTGCTACATGTCACAAAGAAAAAGAGTGCTATTTATGAAAATATTAGTACAACAAAATAGATAAAATGTTTTTGCAGAGAGGGGCTTATACTTGACAAGTCAGAGTCTGCCTCCCTATGCTCCTGCTACCAAAATATGAAAAAAAAAGCTTTGAATGTACTAGCACATACTAAAATATTCCTTTATGACTCCTAGAAGGCACTACCAGAGATATTAACAGCGTATTATTACGCTGGATTAAAAGACTGCATGGACAGTTTTGTTTGTTTGATTTTTTTTTTTATTTTATGAAATGTTGTTGAATTGATACATTCCTGAATTACCAAGGTGTAAGCTTGAAGTCAGGATATTTAATTTTCTGTATGGGGTGCAGAACCCACAAAGGAGCTGCAAGGGGGTGGGGTAAAGCAACGCCTGCACTAATGCAGATGTAATGCATTTTTTTGCAGATGTAATGTATGTTTTTTGTTTTTGTATTTCATTGTCTCTTATGTGTGAAGATTTCACTTCATTTTTCAATATCATTACAATACTGTTGTTCATATGCACTGTACCAAAGGATGATTAAGCCCATAAAACTGATGGAAAATTATAGGGAATTACACAGTGAAATTAAAACATACTGGGGGCATGTCTAAGAACTAATGGGGAAAAAATTACAAAGAAAGTCCCACAAACTGTCATCCTGTTAATGTGTGTATGGAATGCTCTGTTGTTCTGATTAAGGCTGAAGAAACAAGGGTGCATTAATACTAAGCTGAATGAACATCACGCTGAACAAATAAAATTGCAGACAGCCATTCTGTCATTTTCCTGGCCCATCTCTCTGTCTTTTTCTCTGTTTTTCTCATTTGCTCACAGAACAGATTTTCACAGAATATTTGGCTCATATTTTTGGTCTGTTCCTCTTAAAATGTGTGGTTTTCTGGCAAATCAGTGTGAACTGAATTCACTAAATAATGGTAGCCCTTTAAGTTTCAGTCTTCTTGTCTTTCAGGAAACACATGGTAACACAAAACACTTTATTCTAGCAACTTTCTAAGATTATATAAGTAATGTTTAAAATGTGTCCCTGGTTTTGAGCCTTTGTCCCCCTCCAATAAATGTAGGCTTTTTCCAGATTTCTTGTGCTGCAAAGTTGAGAGATTTAGTTGAGTGTCAAGTGGATTTTACAAGGAGCTGAGAGCTTCAGCGGAAGAGAAGCTTAGTGCTGATTATGGCATTTCTGCTAGTGTTGTTAGTAACACAAATGGTAGTATGCTTGCTTTTGATGACGAAGGCTGTGGGTTCTACTCCCACAGTATGTAGATGGATTGATGGTACTATACTGTGTTTTACTTTAAAGGGAGTGAATGCTGCAGTCCTGTGGATGTCCTCCTTTGGAGAAGTTACCTAGTAACTATGAATCTGTTATCAGTTTGCCATCCATTCCCTATTGCAATATTACTAGCTTATCATTTTTCATGTAACATAGGCAATTTTTCAAGGGCAACAGGCACTTTATTTGATATAAAGTTGTTTGCTAGCAGCAACCTCTTCATTAGTTACAGATCCCTTTAATGTGGAATTATTTAGACGACTTACTTCTGCAGAGATTGTGCATATTTACTGATATCGGTAGAATGTAATGACAGAAGTTTGAATATATTTTTATGATGGAAATGTTCTGAATTGTGCAGTTTTGCCATTATTAGTTTACAAATTTTGTTTCCTTGCTTACTGGAAAAATGTTCAAAACAATAAATTTAAAACATGCTCTAACAAGTGTGCTGTGTAATACAAGGAATATAATTTAATACAATCAGGAAGGGTGAATCAAAGAACACATGCATGCATGCATAGCCCTAAAATGTGTAAGGAGCCTATGGTTTGAAAACAGCTCAGAGGTAAGCTTAGTCCTCCACTGGCCAGATGCATAATGAATGTGGGTTTTCATGCCATTTCAATGAATGTGAGTTTCAAGGGCAGAGAAGTTTACTGCTCATGTTAAGTCTTTCATTGGGAGACTGATTTTTTGTTTAGCAAATGGCTATTTGTGTCTGTATTATTTTATTTCAATATCTATAATCATTGTAGAAGTAAATAAGAAAACAATATGCATGCTGACAGGTTTGAACAGTGTTTATGGTAACTGAGGAGAAATAGCCAAGTAATGGAACACTGGAGTGACTGGGGAGGGGGCTGCTGCTGGAGCAGTAGGAGGTTGCTGCAGGATGGGAGTGCTCTGGGGGGCCCAATCTGTTACCCTGCCTTAGTCCCAAACAATAACTGGTGCCAGAATCATGAATTGAAACTAAACTCCAAAAAATACATTATCATATCCTTTGGGCAGTCATCTATGCCAGGGAACTGCCAGATTGACAATACCTCCTGAGAAGTGACCCAGTTGTTTGGCATTTGGGAAGTTGTGTGCACAGTGACCTAACTTTTGACCAACATGTGCCCAGAGTCAAAGTCCTTCTATATTGCACAGTTTATAAACAAATTAATTGCGACTAGATCTAGAGATGTTATTGCTCCCCTTTGCAAAGCCCTCATTAGGTCAATCATTTGTATGATTCCCACTTTGGCATGTCCAGACACATGAAACAATTGGAATACCCAAAGAGATACCTTACTAAAAGGATACAAGTCCTAAACAATAGGTCTTGTGTGGACCACTTCATAAATTTATCACTATATTCAGTATCCTACAGAGTGCTTAGAGGTGACCTGTGACTCTGACCTGATACTGATGGACCTACTGAACATCAGCAAGTCAAATGGCATCAGAAGTACTCAGTACAGGTATCTAAACTGAATGTTGTGGAGAGATGGATATATATCGCAGAAGCTACCACTGTTTTAGAACAGAATCTCCATTCAAGTAAAACAAAGCTCATCCCTGTCCTTATTCAAAGGCAACTTGGATCTATGGATGGGTAATAGAAAATGTACTCCAGGATTGCCCCTCATGCCACTAATGGATAGAAGCAGTTCCTAAATGCTGCATCCCTTACATGGGTTCCCTCAAATTATCTATGGTATGATCACAGTTATTCCCACTAGGGCTAATTTACAACTATCAGGCATGGGGATAGGTAAGACCAATCAGGAAATGTTAATTCAAGCACCAAAAGGGAAATTGGCTAAGCTTAAAATGTCCTCCAAGTAAACCTATGTTGGGGTAGTAAATAGTTTTATAAAATTGCCCTTTTTAGATCCCTAAGTGCCTCTCTCACCCTCCGCACCCCCCCACCCCCCCACCCCCCCAGCCTTCAACAGCTTCCCGCGCCTCTGTCTCTCAGAAAACCCTTAGTATCATTGAGAAGCAAAAACAGAAATGCTTGAGTCCCCTTAGTTATTTGAAATATTGTAGGGTAATGTAACATAACTCCAAAGCCTAGCTCTCTCTCCCATCTTAAAAAAAGGGGTTAGGGCTTTACATTTCGCAAAGGGAGATGCACTGTAGTTGGGGATAATATGTAATGGATACCCTGATTTTTTTAAGTTAGTGCTCAGCTTTCTAGCTTTGTGTATTTATGTTCATTCTCATTAAAATTTAAATACTTTAAATGTCATTAATGCAGAGAGTTCAACCATTTGGATTAAGTTCAGTGAGCTCTCAGTAATCAGAGATTAGCTGGTGGCAAAAGGGATCTTATGATACTTAATGGTGAACAGACAAGGGTCCACTCTTTCCATACTTTCTGATTACCCCAGCGTTCAGAGTGTATAACATTTCATTCTTTTTCCCATTTCATCAGTCTTATTTTCCATTTGGACTAAATGGGATTGCAAGCCCCCTATAGTTTTAGAATGGGATGATAATGTCACCCTTTGTTTTTTGTTGTCATGCTGCTGGAGGAACAGAGTTTGTAGGATGTTACTCACAGGTGTTCATTCTGGCAGTTGTTGCCTTTACTTGTTGTTTGTCCACTGTTGTTGAATGCATCAACTGAATAATGGTATCAAAGGCTGCATGAATGGCATTGATATCTTCCTGTATGTCCTACTCTAGGTCCACCATGTTGCCACGATGAAGCAAGGTTATGTGATTAGTCATTTTTATCAGGCCAACTAACTTTTGGACAGGTGATTAAAATGTTCTTTTGTTTACAAAGTTATTGTTATGGATCAGGCTCAACAGTGGGATGTAGCTGCTACAAACACGCCATCAATCAGCAATTATACAGGGAGCATGGATTTATTGGTTCCACATCTTGTGATGCTCATGCATGCCATTTTGTAGCAAGTTTTAACTGAGTCATGACTTCATTATGATAACATCTTTGTAGTAAAGGATAGGTTAGGTCCAAGGGAGCCCGCAGGATTTTTTGCAGGGGGTGCAATCCCAGAAACCCACCTACAAAGCCCCACCCCCTCCACCCACATAGCCCCACCCCCTCCACTTATGCAGCCCCCACGCAGCCATTACAGGGTCCCATTACTTGGCTATTTCTCCCCAGCTGCCATAAACACTGTCAAAAGTCTTAGTGTGCATACTGTTTTATGCTTTACTTCTACAATGATTACAGATATCTGGATTTAATTAGGAATCCGTGATAAGTTGTTTTACATACCCCAGGTACATTGCAACTAACTCAAGGGAACTTTCAGATGGCAGCCCTTTTGAATTCTGATAAAGAAGGCTTGGCTGTTCAGTTCTCTATACTGGAATAATTTCTCATTCATTGCTAATAATCATTTTATTTACTTGGGTACTAACAGAGTTTTATTTTTTTACCTACCATAAAGACAAGATATTTGTTTTACCTCAAAATACTTCCCCTTGTTTTATTTATTTATTTGTAAGTGACTTAGAAACAACTACTGGGGAATAGTGTTCATTAGCTCAGTATTTTTCATGTAGGACACTAAACTGAGTCCCATGAGCCTGTTCAGATTATACAGATTTAAACAGATTAGTTTATAACACTAGTGTTCTTTGGCTTCCAAGATTAGCTCTCAGTAACACAAGTTGCTGTTTAAATAAAAGCTGGCATTCTGTGCTCTGAATGCACGACACGTTACAGCTGTATTTAACTTAAACTGTGTGCATTCACTAAATTATGTATATCTTTTAATTAATGCTTAATCAAGCATTTCTTCATAATCCCAACATTGACATAGTTGCAAATCATAACTTCATCTTTTTATAGATAATTCCAATAGCCCTAATATATGCACATTATTAATTATTTTTTCAAGATTAGTTTTACTGAGTGGGCAAGGGAAATTCTGGGTGTTTTCTGATTTTGTGTGGTTGACCCTTAGTTATATGAAACTGGGTCTGCATTATCACTGATGTGAACAACTTCAGTATATGCGTAACTAAAAGCTTTAGACTTTTTTTCTTGACCCAGCCATTAGAGTATTTTTCCTGTTACTTATGGATTCATAGATTAGTACTAAGCTAACTGCCCTTGTGAGCCATTTTAAGCTTAGCCAATTATCCCTTGTGAGACTCAAACCCTGCACCTTGTGTTTGTAAGGCAAACACCTTAACCATTAGGCCACCCTCCTGTGATAAGCAAGAGTGGCCATGCATAAGAAGTGTACATATTTATACATATGATTATGCACAATTATAATATATACAGATTGTATTAATTATAATATAAAATAATTTAATTATATCCTTTCTATAATACAGCACCACTTGTTAGACTGTTTTAAATTTATAGTTTTGAATGTTTTTCCAGCAAGCAATGAAACAAAACATATGAACCAATAATGGCAAACTGTCCAATTCAAAACATTTCAACCATAAAAGGCCACTTAAACTTTTGTCATTACAATCCATCAATGTCAGTCAGTATGCACAATCTCTGCAGAAGTAAAAGTCATCTGAATAATTCCACATTATAGAGATCTGAAACTAATGAAGAGGTTGTTGCTAGAAAACAACTTTATATTTCAGCATTTCATCAACAAATTCAGTGCCTGCTGCCCTTGAAGAATACATTGCCTATGTTACATTAAAAATGGCAAGCTGGTATATTTGCAATACAGAATGGGTGGTAAGCCAAAAAACAAGTTCATAGTTATTAGGCATCTCATCCAAAGGAAAACATAGCCAGGACTGCAGCACTCCACCCCCTTAAAATACAAATCTACATGCTGTGGGAGTAGAACCTATAGCCCTCTGCATCAAGATGCAAGTATGCTACCTGCTGTACTACTAACACTGCTTTAAAATTCTATACCACAATAATGACACCATTTGCTAAACAAAACAGTTGCATATTTTAAGCAGACTTAGCATGAGCAGCAGTAAACTTCTCTTCCCTTGAAGCTCACAATTCCTTGAAAATACACTTGAAAATAAATTCCACCTGCTAACTCTAAATAGGGCATTTCACTTTCTCACACACCTCAACCTCTGCAAGAAATCTGGACAAAGCCCAGCATAAATAGGGACAGATTATAAATATTGCTCTCATGAACTTAGAACATTGCTAGAATAACAGGATTTATGTTAGTATGCATTTTATATGATGGACAGAAGGAAGGTTGGTATATTGTGTGTGTGCAAGAGACCAGATGGAAGGGGAGTAAGGCTAGGTGTATCAGAGGTGGGTTCAAATTGTTTTATCATGGTGTGGATGGGAGGAGAAATGGTGTAGGAGTTATCCTGAAGGAACAGTATGCTAAGAGTGTTTTGGAGTTGAAAAGAGTGTCGGATATAGTGATGTATATGAAGATGAAAATTGATGGTATAATGATGAATGTTGTTAGTGCATATGCTCCACAAGTTGGGTGTGCGATGGATGAGAAAGAAAAATTTTGGAGTGAGTTGGATGAAGTGGTGATGACTGTACCCAAGGGTGAGAGAGTGGTGATTGGAGCAGATTTCAATGGGCATGTTGGTGAAGGGAACAGAGAGGATGACAAAGTGATGGGTAGGTATGGTGTTAAACAAAGGAATGCAGAAGGTCAGATGGTAGTGGATTTTGCGAAAAGAATGGACATAGCTATGGTGAATATGTATTTTAACAAGCGGGAGGAGCATAGGGTGACAAACAAGAGTGGAGGAAGATGCACACAGGTGGATTATATCTTATGTAGGAGGGCCAGTTTGAAGGAGATTGGAGACAGTAAAGTGGTGACCGGGGAAAGTGTAGTTAGGCAGCATAGGATGGTGGTTTGTAGGATGACGTTGGTGATCAAGAAGAGGAGGAGGAGTGTGAGGGCAGCACCAAGGATCAAATGGTGGAAATTGAAAAAGGGTAATTGTGAGGTGGAGTTCAGGGATGAGTTAAGACAGACACTGGGTGGCAGTGAAGAGTTACCAAATAGCTGGGTAACTACAGCAGAGCTAGTAAGGGAGATGGCTAGAAAGGTGCTTGGTATGACATCTGGACAGAGGAAGGACGATAAGGAGACATGGTGGTGGAATGAGGAAGTACAGGATAGTATACAGAGAAAGAGGTTTGCAAAGAAAAAGTGGGATTGTCAGACAGATGAAGAAAGTAGACAGGAGTATAAGGAGATGATGTGCATGGCAAATTGAGAGGTGGCGAAGGCTAAGGATAAGGCGTATGAAACTTATATATTTTAATGAGAGTTAATATTTCAGCAGATGACAGTGGTAGAACACAACATTCGGGAGCTCTAATAAAAGAAGTAGGTCGGTAAAGGTAGGTGTGTGTATGTGTTTTAAGTGTGTAGAGTATGCTTAGTCAGTGATTAGTTGTGATTAGGAACACAAGGACTGTAGAACACCTATGACAGGTTTCTGTCAACACCTTGGGGAGTTAAATGTGACTGGTTGAAAGTAAAATAGAACATGAGTCATGCAACAAAATTTTGACTAAGATTATAATTTCTTTTCATTATAAAAAATATGTACTTTCATTTATCAGTGTAACTTGGCTTAAACTGGCTGAGTGGTGGCTGACAGAACATACAATGGTATTTTTGACAAAAATTGTTATGGCACAGATATTAATAACAGCACAGAATGTTATGTAATTATTACCAAAACAAGGCACATATTCATTAAAATAAAGGGAAAGTTTCAGCATGTCACAGAACAACATAACTTATTTAGTTGATGGCACATTACAGACTAACATTAAAAGAACAAGTGTTCATGGGTATAATGGGGAATGAAACAAACACTCAACACCGGCATTGTACTATTCAGAAGCCTTCATACAATAGTTCTGTTCATATCAATGTATCGTCATTAAATGGGCTTATGGCACATGGGTTATGTGGTTGTCCTTTACTTCTTGTGATGCACACTTATATGGGTTCAAATCTCCCCTACAGCCTAAACAAATTTTGAGGGGTTGGGAGTTGGCGTAATAGTTGAGGTGTTTACCTCAGAAACACAAAATACAGGGTTTGATTCTCATCTTTGGAAGGGAAATTGGCTATGTTTAAAATGGCCCACAAGGACAGCTAGTCTAGTACTTATCCATGAACCTATGAACAAGCCTGCTGTAATTCCTTTAGAAAAGTTCACTAATAAGAGGGCATTCACAGTCAACTACATACCCAGAAGCCATACTGAAACCTCTGGGCTTCTAAGATCTTATCCTTTGAGTACAATCATAATCCATCATCTAGTCTTTGGTACCTCTGAAATGCTTACTAGAACATCACAGCTTTAAACAATACAAGAGCAGATATTTTCTAGTACTTTATATACCAGATTTAATTCAAAACAGGACAGATAGGTTCATAGGTTCATAGGTTTATACTAGGCTATCTGCCCGAGGGCATTTACAAGCCTAGCCCATCGTTTTGTGGCTTACGCCACCCCTTTAGTATGGGGAACTATACCCATTATTTTTCTGTGCCTCTGTCGAGCAGTGACACTGAGGTAATCCCTGGGGTATATCTGCGATCTCCCATCCATTGGTCAAGATTTCTCTTGAACAAGGCCAGCGAGGTGCTCTGCCTCACATGTACCGGGATTTTGTTCCACAGCATAGGGAGTCTTTGGGTAATGAATCTATCCCTCCAGCACGTCCTATTAATAGCCGTGTCGAGGTTTAAGTCTCCGCCTTGTGGCTCTGATGGATCTAGATTTTTGAGGTGAAGCATATTCATCAAATCTGGGTTTGACATGGCCTTGTATGTTAGGCAAAGGTCACCTCTGAGCAAGCGACTGAATAGAGCTGGAGTTCTTTCAGTCGGGCAGCATAGGACAGATTTTTGAGACCCTTTATCCTTTTGGTGAGGAACTTTTGTGGCCTCTCCAGCTGCTGCAGGTGTCGGGTCAGATACATCCCAAATGGGGCATTGTACTCAATCATTGGTCTGATGAGTGATGAGTAAAGGGAGACTATGACCTCCCTTGATCTAGATGAGAATCCCTTCATGATAAGGTGGGCAATGTAGAAAGTCTTCCTAACTACTTTAGCTACATGGGTGTCGAATGACAGACTACTATCAACCTGGGTCCCCAGGTCCCTGATAACTTCTTCTGTGCTCAGTGGATTGCCACCTATTTGGTAGCTAGGGGTAACCTTGTTTTTCCCAAAGGGTATGACTATGCATTTTTGGCATTTAACTTCAGGCCGTGGCTCTGGCACCAGTTATCCGCTTCTGTGAGACCCTTCTGAAGGATATCTGTGTCAGATGTGTTTTCTACTATGGTTTGCAGTCATCTGCAAACTTTGTCAGCCATAACCCTCCTGTGTTTGCTTGTACTTCGGAAAAGTAGATGCCAAACAAGAGTGGGCCCAGGACTGAGCCCTGTGGGACACCACTTGTGACAGGTTTTGAGTCTGACATGGCGCCAGCAACTCTGACCCTGTGGGTTCTGTCACTCAGCCAGTTTGCAACCCATCTTGTGATGTATGGGTTAACATTTAAGCTGATGAGTTTTTCAATGATACCCGAGTGGGGTATTGTATCAAGGCCTTAGCCAGATCGAGGTAGGCTGTATGGACTGCCTTTCCCTCGCCAATGGCTTTGGTGACTGTTTCAAGAAGTCAACCAAGTTTAAAAGGCATGATCTGCCTTTGACAAAGCCAAACTGGGTTGGATCCAAAGTCTGCAAATTCCCTATGTCTTTATTTATGAGGTCCATTATGATCCTCTCCATGGCTTTGCAGATAAGGCTTGTCAGGCTAATGGGCGGTAATTTCCAGGGTCGGTGGAGGCACCGCCTTTGTGAAGTGGGACCACAGTTGCAGTGCGCCACTCCTGGTAACGTATCCAGAGGTAAGACTTTGATTAAACAGCTGTCCTAGCTGTGGGTTTAATTCCTCATTGAGTTCGTGGAGCACACAGCCGGGGACACCATCAGGTCCCATGGATGCTGTGTTTTTGCTTTGGAGAGAGCAGTTCTCACTTGGGCTGGAGATGTTTGGGGGCTGCAATCGTTTGGTATAGATATCTCTCCTTTGGGGAGGGGAGAAGTTTGCACTGAACCTGTCAGCCAGTATGTTGGCAATGTCTGTAGGATCAGTAATCTTCACATCATTTTGAACTAGTTCTGAGCATATCTGGGAGTTTCCTCCTAGGTGTCTAACATAGCTAAAGAAGGCCTTATGATTGTCTTTTGAGTCTTTAGCTATTTTTCTCTCGAAATTTGCTTTGGATGATTTTATGAGAGCTCTTAGTTTTTACTTATAGTGATCAAGGGTGTCTTACCTTTTAAGGATTTTGCTGTATCTTGTAGTAGCTTCCTCCTTTTATTGTAGAGTTTGTTTATGGCTGGGGTCCACCAGACTGGACGCTTGCCTTTGGTACTAAGAGTCTTTGTTTTGTTTGGGATTGCCTTATCCATGCAGTCCTGCAGGTGCTGGTAGAAGGCGTCTGTAAGTGATTCAGCGGCTTGAGTACTGTTTTCCACCAGCTCGGGGCCTTAAAGGAGACCACACTAGTCTTTAGAAGTGTGAAGTCGGCTTTTGAGAAGTTCTTTACTGTGGTCTTTTTATTTCAGGTGGGGTGGGATGAGGACCTCCAGCGAGATTAGTTTGTGATCTGATCTCACCAGTGAGGGGTATACGTGTTGAACATTGTGCTCCCATGTTCGTGATGATGAGATCAAGTATGTTATCTCCTCTTGTGGGGATGGTGACTAGTTGCTCCATGGCATTTGAGTTTATGAATTCCAGGAACTTTTGGGCTAGGGTGTTTGGGCTTGAGTAGTGTTCCCAGTCTATATTAGGGTAATTGAAGTCACCTAGTATGATGGTGTTTGGTGATACATTTATCCCTCTAGTGTTTTCAGGAAGGCCATGTGAGGTTCCTGAGTTTGTGAGGGTGGCCTGTAACATGCTACAATTTGCAGAGCAGTCTTGCCTATGGTTAATTGCACCTGGATGGTCTCCGATGCATCGCACCAGTCTTGAGGTGTGGGTGTCCTTAATGAATATGGATACCCCCTCCTTTCTTGGTATTGTCCGGATTTTGGGGCCGGAACGCATGATATGAGGTAAAACCTGATAGCTGGGGTGCTCTCAGGAGCCTTGAACCAGGTTTCTGTCACAGCACAGACATCGATGTTCTCCATACTGAGAAGGGCCTCGTGCATTTTGAGATTGAGACTTCTGGCATTGAGCAGCATTACCCTTAGTTTTTTCCTTTTTGTGTTCTAGGGTGGTAGGTTTAGAATTTGAGCCTTGCCTAAAAAGGCACTATGGGGTGGCAAGAGCCTTTGCCAATATCCGAATCCCAGGGTGACAGGTGCAAACCGGCGTGGCTTGTCCAGCATGTCATCCCAGGCAGACAGATACTGGATCCCCTTTGAATGACACCAGTGTTTAAGCCAATTGTTAAAGCTGAACATCTTATCTCTGTATTGTGGCATCACTCTTGGTGAAGGTAGGATACTGCTCAAGGTCAGGGTCATACCTGCCTGGGCTACATAGTCAGAGAGCTCCTCAATGTCTCTTTTCATGTAGTCCAAGGAGGTACGCCTCAGGTCGCTTACACCAGCGTGGACAATGACTGAGTCATATTTGTACTTGCTGTTGAGAGACCTGAGTGCTTGCGTTATGTGGCGGATTCTAGCGCCCGACAGGCAGCTTACTGTGACCTTCTCCTTACTCAGTCTGGTGAGCGGGACATCAGTGTGTCTGACTATGGAGTCACCAATGACTAGTGTGTCTGGCATTGTGTTTGGCCTTAAGGGCTGTGACTGTTTGACACTCTGACTGTGAGGTCTATGTGTTGCAGGTGTTGTGTTCTGAGGTGGTGGTTGTTTGGGTGTCTGCTTTGGTGGCCTCTGCTGTTTTGGTAGATTTTTGATCAGAGCCTCCGAGTATGTCTTTGTGTGTTTATGTGTATGATTTGAGGTTGTAATGGTGCTATGTGAGACTGGGTCTATAGTGTGTGTGGTAACCTTCTCCTCCTGACTGGTCTTGCCAGTCCTGTGTTGAGAGAGCTCAGCCTCCAGTTTGGCCGTATAGTTGCATCTCTCGCATGTATTTGTGTTTTGTGGGAGGAGGAGAGGGTTGTCTGTGTACATGAGGCAATTGTAACATTGCCTCAGTATTCCCAGGTTCACCAGCTGAGCAGGAGAGGACACTAGCAACTGATCCCTCGACATGCTAGAAGGATAGACAAAAACTTTAAAAAGATTCAGGGGACGTGGGTGACCGAGAAATGGGGGTTACCTTTTTGGGGTACTATCTATGACAAGAGTGCCGTATCAAGGTAATAAGTACTGTAGGAGCAAGTGCTAGGTTTAACAGATAGAGAATAGTCTACTTGGAGTCAAGTGGAGATGATCTTTTAGTTATAGGATAAGCTGATTAGATCAGTAGTATAGTTCGAGGAAGGTAGTTTTAAGGGAAAATTTGAAGAGTGGACTTTAGGTAGCCGAATAGTTTAAACCTGCCTAACCGGGCTGCCCTAGTGTGCAACAGTGGCAGCTCCGCTTAAATCAGCGCTAACGCTGCTTTGCTTTATACCAGGGGGCTGGAAAAAGCTAGAAACTGGCCCAAAACGACCAATAAGCTACTAGTTACTGGCTGAAACCTCACAAAACTGGACAAAAGGCAGCTCAATGCTTCCCACTCCCACTGGTAAGCAAGGTAACTTCCTCTCCCCCAAATAAGGCAAGGAAACAGTACACAGGAACTACAACCAAAGCCCAGGAATCAGCAACTCTGAAACTGGACTAAACTAGTAAAGCAGGAAAAACAAGAGATATTTTTTCTTTTTTTTTTTTTTTCTTTTTTTTTCACAAAACAGGCAGAAACAGGTACAGCAAACACTTATAAATGCTATGAATCAGCTACTACAGCTTACACAGAAGAATTTGCTACAAATACAGTCAAATAGTAACAAACAAGGATTCCAAGTGCAATATTAAGTTAAATGCAGTAAAACAGCTTCAGTGTAACAGAAAGGCAGGCAAATACAGTCGCTAGGTATTCAGATGTGGAAAGCAACAAAATTATACTTAGTATCAAGAAAAGTCGCTTATTCAGCTCAGAAGGGCAGAGTCCAGCCTCTCCTCCCACAAGAGTGCAGACCGCAATCCTTCCTAACGTAAAATAACTGGCCTGAAGCCCAAGTGCTTAAACCAGAACTAATACACTTTTAGAATAACAGACACTGAGCTCTCAATCAGCAGTTCCTAACCTAGAAGGATGTAAGCTGCCTGTCCTGCCACCACAGTGCAGGCCACAAACCTTCCTAATGTAAAACAACTGGTCTGAAGCCCAAGTGCTTAATCCAAAAGACTTAGAAATGATAGCTACACTTTAATCAAGTTACTACCAGCAGTAATAAATACAACTGAATACTTTAAAAAATGCCTGGATTTATATTACTTTGAATAGTATTAATATCCTCCCTTTTGTGGCCTTGTTGGCCTTTCTTTAAATTAGAAGATTACATTTCCACCTGAATGAGCATTGGAAAGAAGGTGATAGGTTGGAGGGTGTGATTTATACAAGTTAAACACAAACACAAGTTAAACACAAATGGCAAGTGCTCTGCAGCTCTATATGGATTTTTCAAATGGCAGGAAGTATTTCTTTAATTTCATTCCCCTCTTTTTTTTGTTCCTCTTCAGATGCTTTCACTGTTGTTGAAATCACAGTGACAGAGACCTTCTACTCAAGATAAAGGACTGTAAGCTTTTATGAAGCATCTTGTCTGGCTTCCTCAGAGCAGTTGCCACAGAACTGGGTTCTTCTCATGTGGTCATGGGAGCAAGAATCATCTTGTCTGCAGTGGGACTCTGCAGTAGAAAGGCAGAGGGAACTAAATAACTTTTGTGGGATCCTATGTGTGGGGGTGTCATGGAATCTGTGGGTCACCCTTTTTTGCCACATCATTCCCAGGATCTTCCTTAACTTGCAGTCATCTGGAGGGGATGGTAAGGAATCAATGACAGCCCTGTCATCAGTATCTAGGGTGACAGACTCTAACAGGGAATCCAGGTATCTCTTCTTGCACCTGTGCTACACCCCTTTTCTCAGAGAAGAAGGTTCTGGAGAGGAAGAAGAAAAAGAAGATATTTGGTTCATATACATCTTGCTGATCCCAAAGGGGCCCTTTGAGCCTTCTGTTCTGATGCTGAGAAGGGTGACAGAAAAATGTCTCTGGTTAAGGTCAATGTCAACACAGGAATAGGTGCCAAGGACAGCACATGCACTACTCTCTGAAATGTGGCTGAGAAAATCAACATCAAAGTAACAATCATGGCTCAAGGCACTGACCCCGACTATTTGTGACCAAAGCTCATGAAAGGACAAAACTGACACCAAGCCAAAACCCCAACAGCAATACTTCAAACCCCAAGGTTGATGGGCATATCAAGCCCAAGCCTAAGGGTGAGGGTGTCTTAGCCAAGTATTGTTATGCTGACCCAGTCAGGAAATGGCAAAAAGATTCACCCCAAATGGTTGAGCCTATCTCATGGGGTCATAGATGGCATAGTTGATTTAGAAGGAATTGACCACAAAAGCTATAGCGCTGAGTCCATAAGCAGAACCAATGTCACCAAATCTGATGGTATCTACATTTAGGCCTGCAGAATCATAACAGTTTGAATTGCTGCAGTCACCCAAACAGAGGCCTGTTAAGGAGAACTGAGAAGAAAATACAGAAAAAATTAAAATAACAGCAGAAAATAAATGCCATTGCCTCCATTGGTACCAGAGGTGGATGACATGAGTAAAATTTCCTGCAACACCTTCAGAAAAGCCCTCACAATCATCTCATAGTCTACATCCAATGTAAAAGAACAGCAATAGTAGAAATTTATGGGCCTGTCTGGAAATGGTCCAGATTACAGACTCTTACATACCTGTATAAAAGAAACAGAGGAAACACCCATGTCCGACCTGTCTAAATGGATATTCAACTAATATTACAGGCATCCTGGTAACTCCCCCCCCAAAAAGGAGTGGTTACAGAAAATTTAGAACATTCTTCCACCTTGGATTATTTAGTACCTGATTGAAAAAAAAAAACTCTTTAGAAGTATAGCTTTCAGCTGTGTTTTCTGTCTATTATTTGTTTATTTTTGTGGTTAGAAAAATCCAAAAGTGTAGGCTCTGTCCTTGAGTCCAATAGTGTCAACCCAAAGACTGTTCTCAAGGTCAAGTCCCTGCAGTAGTGGATGCACAACTACCCTCAAGACTTTTCAAAAGAAGGTTATTATTTCAGTCCTTTGTAATCTGGGGATAGAAAGAAGCACAAATGCCACATTTCTATTCAAAGTGCTTCTCACTTAGCCAGACAGCAAAAAGAGTATGTCTGTTCTGGGCATTTTTTGTGGCCACATTAAATACTCTTTCTAAATGCATGACTATCCACAGTCAAAATATTTTTAGAAAGTACAGACAAGAGCCAAGGAATAAATGTAACATAAACTACCCAAAATCTACAAGAGACAGCAACTGATCTAAAGAGCTTCAGTGCTAGAAAATATTAACATCTAATTAAATGACAGATTAAATGTATGAACTAACAGTTTAATAGAAAGTAAAAAACATATTGTGTACAATGCAAAGGCCAAAGGGCGAGAAAGCAATACCGTGCAAAAAAGAAATCAGATGGACCTGATCTGATTTGTAGATTGGAAAGCTGCAAAAATAGTAATTCCAATCAAAAAAGGATGTGATAATTGCAAAATTCAGCAATATTTTACACAAAGTAGTTAACTTTAAAGCAAAGTTGCCTGAAAGCATCCATCTCCAATGGAAACATGAAGAGCAGCAGGAGACCTGGACAGGAAGTGAGATGGCAAGCTATTTTGGGCAAAGAGGATGGAGTAATACCCTGGAAAAGGTTTAGATGCTGAGCTGACCAGAAATGTGTTTTCACTCATACTGCTTGATGAAGATGGACCTCTTTACACCAGATTGAAAATTTCAGGACATGATTAAGAAAACATGAATAATTATGATCAAATCTCTGATCATAAACAAACTGTTACATGTTCAAGAACCAAATGTCAGGAAATTCACCTCTAGAATGGAACAGAGAAGCTAATGAGGTGAATCATAACATTCATTTCAAGAACACATAACTGTATAGTTAAGATCAGAGAAATCTGATCATAATTCATTGCACCACATGGAGCTTTACCTGCTCTGCATACGAAGTGTAGGAATGTTAGATGTTGGGAAGTGTGCCCAGACACATGCCCTACCCCAATCCTGCCTCCAGTAACAGGCGAGTTGAAACAAGCAACTTTGTCTCACACCCCATATTTCCTCCTCTTGTGTCAGAGGCACTAAAGTTCAGGACATCTGGATCACAATCAGGGCTCCATCATCCTGTTCCATGAAGTCTGGCTATCGTATATAAGGAAGCTGCAGTTACATTTGTTTTGTGTACGTATATATGAGATCATAGGTTAAAGGTTCATAACAGGCTGTTGTTCCAGCAGATGATTTGTAGCCTAACCAATCAATGACTAAGCATAGATACTCTACACACTTAAAACACACATTTACACAACTACCTTTACCTACCTATTTCTTACATACACGCATACAAACTTCTACCTACTTCTTACATCCACAGACTCCGAGTCCTACCTACCTATTTCTTACCCACACATACATCTCTTAAACACTTAAACTCACACATGCACACACCTACCTTTCACTTCTACATTCATCTGTGCAGTCCGAACGTCCTCTTGAATTCAAATTTCCAGTAGACGCAAAAGAAAAGGACGTAAACCATCAGTCATGCACAGACACAGAAGATGAAAACAGGTCGCAAACACCTGCTGCATCTGTGCGACTGGACGGGATGCAAAGGGCATTCTTAAAGAGGAATGCCCTTTAAAAAAAAACTTTTTTTATTTAAATTAATTTCTCGGCCAGCCGGTTCCAGGGGGGTGAAAGTGCACCCCCTTGCACCTGCCTTTGGGTGCCCTTGGTTAGGTCAAGTATAAGACTGATATATTTTTCTTTGGAAATGCTAGGAATGATATTCCCTTCGTGACTCAATATGAGATTAAAAGGAATAGCTGGGACTAGTTTGCTGTTGAGAAGAATAGTAGATAAATTTTCTTTGTGTTAGGTAGTACCTTGTTGGAGAAAAGCCACTGACAAGATGGGCGAATCTGTTCTATAAGTTGTGTTGCAGGTCATTCTGGTTAGTATTGGACTGTTGTAATAAAACACTGTCAGCATATATAACTAAGGTAAGATTTGAGAGGTGCAGTAAAATGTAAGAACAGGAATAACTGTCTTTATTTTTAAAATACCTGGAGCTGTGAAAGTATCTCTCATAACAGTAAAACCCTGTAAATTTCCTACAAGTTTTACATGCTTTTTTAACCTTGGTTCCCAGGCATTGTACCATTTATACAGCACATTTCATCCTTATCATTGCTTTGGCCTGAAAGTTATTTCACTGAGTTCATTTGTATCATTGACTGGAGTCTGCATGTCCTCCCCGCGGTCGAGTGGCATTCAAAAGACATGCGTGAATGGGCGTGCCTTCGTTGAAGGTTGGGCATCGGGCTGGCACCTCGGCACCATAAAAATCTACTGCCAATCATTAGCGGACTGGAGTTCTGCTGTGGTGACCCCTAACTGGGAAAAGCCAAAAGAAAAACAACAACTTAATGAAACTGTAGATAAAATGTAAAATATAAAATGATGATATAGGTCTGCTTTAATATGGCTGCATTTCTAGGCCTATGCAAGGAGAATAATGTATTTATGCAGGATTTATTCTGGCAAAAAAAATATTAATATGAAATATATTATTCAGTTCTCCCTGATGTCCATAAACTAGGATTTGCTTTTGCAATTACCTTACAAAATGTATTAATGATATAGTCTGCAAAAGACATTCCTGGGGATTCAATAAACGCCATGTAGGCTTTGCGCAAAGTCTACATGGAGTTTATGAGTTAGCGTGATGAGCAGCAGCGCTAATTGTATATTCATGCTGCTTACCTCATTTATGCATATACAAACACAGTTTTGTGGACATCAAGATTGTCGCTGGCCAGGAAACCAAGCAAAACAGTGCAAGTCAGAAAGAATCTGCATTCACGTTTGCTTACAGGCAAACTTGCTTGGCAAGATTGTATGGACAACCACAGTGACTATTAGGGATAGAAATACTGCAATACCAGCAGTAATAACACATTAAAAAATGTGTACTCAGTGCAAGGTACACTAAAAAATATATCTGAAGTATGACATAATGGAGGGGGTAGGTTAAACAGGAAGGGCAAATACAAGGAAATGTGCAATGGGGAGGGAAAGTGTGCTGATGAAAATGGGCACAGACATGAATGATAGGAATGAATAAAGAGGAAGAGGGCATGACAAATATCTCAATGTCCCCAAAATAAGATATGCCAATATATGTACACTTCCAGCACAGGTCAGTAGCATAACATTAAGCACATATGTAGAAAGCACAGTATGTATTGCTGTTTATACCTCTTGAGCAAGTATTTTATGATATAAACACACATTATAGTAAATATATGATGGTCACACAAGGTTACATGTCAATGCAGGTAAAAAGTTGTGATATAAACATTACTAACATGTTCACTGGAGAGCATATTTAGTAAGGATGGTATATAAATTTGGGGTATGTGCATATTCTGAAAATCTGCATAATGACTTGCTCAAATATGATTGATTTGTCACCATAACGCTCATCCAGTCAGGGACACATAACAACAGACTCCTGGACAAATGTAGACAGAAACAGGTGCAGTCATGCACATGTTTACAATATTACCACCATTAATCTGCATCATTGACACAATATGTGAGTGTAACTTATTATACATGTTCTTCAGGACCAGATGTGTACAACAGTAATGATTGTCAGTATTCTATAAGTGGGTTTCACCACCCTTTCCAAAAATGACTAATTTTTTGATGGTTTAAGAGGGATATTGTTAAATCTGGATTTGAAGTCAGGGCAGATCATGGCCAGTTGACAGGTTTGCATGACATATAAGCAACAATCACTGCCTGCAAGAATCACACCCCTGCCATCACTATCATCACTGAGCTGTGTACTTACTGGGTGCAACATAGAAAGATGTATCACAGAAGCATCTAGTAGAACACCTTGAAGAGATGTCTGCACTGTCAAATCGTAATCGGTATACATGCCAAAGATAGTTCTGAATGCCCTACTAGATCTATGGGAGGTCATTGTGCCAAATGTGATACACTTAACTAAAGCAGCCCTGGCTGATGTAGGTCCCAGCCATATCGATAACAACACATACAAGCACCTCACTATTGTGAGTGTATTCCCTACACACAGCTAAGTATTTCATGCATCTGACACATGTAATATCAATGGATATTGTCTGAAGCATCAGCAATGGGATGTGTGAATTATGAAGTGATCCATTATAATGAATGGTACAGTGGTATGTGAGCATCAGCTGTGGCCATGTGCACAGAAAGAACAGCAGTGGAAAGTCAAGTGTCACTGATCAAGGAAGCTGTTAGTGTAATATTGTACACATACCAAAGAATAAATGGAGCACCCTGTATAAGCACATGTCAAACCTCAAGACATGTTACACATGATCACTGTCCCCCTGATATTGCTAGGCAAAATTTTATACTGCCATTAAATCCAGACATACAGCACATCCATATTTGGTCATGCAAACTCTCAAGTGGTAATATTGATGTGATATACTGGTACATCCATGATTCATTACAGTCACATTATAGCTGTACTGAAGCTACAGTTTCACTTCATAGGTTCATTGGAGAGTACTAGGCTAAAGGCTGAGGACTCCATACAAGACTATCCAGATTTAACATGAGTTTAACAATTTTCAGTAGCAGGTGAATAAAGTTTGCAGAGGTATGAGCCTGTGCTAAGGTATGTGATACTGATTGCCTCTGTCCTGGAAGAGCATGGGTGCCACCTGAGGAGTAAATTTATGATTATGCATCTATTGATCTAGGTTGCCCATGAAGATGGTCAGGGAAGAGCTTTGCTTTACATGAGTGGGAAGCTTGTTCCAGAGAAGGGATAGTCTCTGAGAGATGTATCTATCTCTCCAACATGATTTATTTATGTCAAGCTAGGTTAGGATCCTTAGAATGAGAAACCCACATGCAGTTTGTTTTACAAATGTGTAACATTTCTAGCAGGGCCTGATCAGACACTGCCCTACTGGCCAGAAACAGAGCAGCCCTTAGTAGTCTGTAGGAGACAGGATGCAGTGATAGGGCATTCAACATTTCCACGTAGGATTTGTTTTTTATAACTTGTATCTTTCTGGAGAGAAAAGTCTGGGCTTGTTGAGATACATGCAAAAGAGGGCACTTTACTAAATTACTGGTGTGATGAGGGCCATATACAATGGAACTATAGTATCAACATGAGTAACAACATCACATACTACTGGGACTTAGGATGGTGCTGTCTATATTGTAATTTGGTGGCGTATTTACTTTACAAAAGGGAATTTTTTTTTTCATTTATTTTCTCTCCATGGCTCTGCCAACAATCATTTCTGTGTATTAATCCTTTCTGTAGTATGATTGTGCCCAGTTTGCAGTCAGCCGCAAACTTGGTCAGACAAAGACTGTCTACATTTGCACTGACTTTGGATAAATAAATACCAAACAGGAAAGGGCCTAGTACAGAAACTTGTGTTATGGTGTTGGGGAGTGACCTCTTGCTAGAGGTAAATTCACCCAATTTGACAGTATGTGTCCATTCAGTATCCATTTGGCTACCCACTTGGTGACGTAAAGGTTTATGCCCAGTTTAGAGAGTTTCTCTATAATACCTGAGTGAGAAATGTTGTCAAATGCTTTATCTAGTAGAGGTTAGGTGGTATGCACAGTCTATCCCTCATCCATGGCCTTGGTTACTTTCTGAAAGAAGGTTACCAGATTTAATAGACATGATATAACCTTAATGAATCAAGACTGGTTTGGCTGCAAAGTTTTGAAATTACTTATGTCCTTATTGATAAAGTCCATGATGATTATTTCCATGCCTTACTGCTGAGGCTACTTAGGCTTATGTGTCTATAATTCCCTGGTTATGTTGATGGTCTCAAAAAAAAAAAAAAAATCAAGCACTACAATGTTAAGTACTTTAATAAAACGTAAAAGTATGAAAGTAAAGCTTTCAGATACAATCCTTCATCATTATATGATACATAGTTCAAAATCAAAGAATGCATCTAATCATATGATGTTACACAGCCAATAAAAAAGCAATTATCTTAAACACATTTGCTTTTGCTTTAAAATTGGTTTCAACAAAACCATCTTACTAATACCAGGTGGATGGTCAGCATTTAGATGTAAAACCTATTAGTATTCCTTCAGTTCCAATCTGTTGTTCATATCCCCACCCCTAATATCTCTAAAAAGAATTTCCATAACCCTAAATGTAAAAAAAAGAGATTATTGCCATTTTCTTTCTGATGTTGTGCAAAGGAATTACTCATAAAACCCCTTCACATTTCTGACCTGTGTTCCACTACTCTCTCTCTCACTTTTCTAGTTGATTTACCAATTTAAAAACTAAAACAATGTTTGCTAAATACATGATGTTAGTAGAGTTACAGTTAGCAAAACAGGAACATATAAATATTTTACCACTAACAGGGTGTATAAAGTAAGTCTCAATATTAATCATCTCACAACTTGAGCAATCATAACATGGAACCCTTCCTATCTTGGAGGATCTGGAAGGTTGATAATACAAGAAGTCTTTGTAGCATATATTTTTTTAAACTAACACAATTCCTGTATGAAAATTTAGGTGTGTTGCCTATATATTTCTGTAACGCCAGAAATGATTAATGCACCAATTATTTTTAATAATAGATTGTATCTTCTTACTACATTTGCTATATCTTGTACTAAAATATAAGATGTTGCTCTCAGGAGATGTATCACCAGGAATATAATTCATCTTAAAGTAAGGCTGTGCTACATTATCTCTTACCAATAACTTTATTAAAAGAGGTGGTTAATGAATTCTCCCCATAACTCCTAGCTTTAAATTCCAATGTTACTTCTTGCATCTGATGGAAACATTGTTCATAATCAGTATTCAGTTTACTTATTTTTATATATTGTCCCTTTGCAATCCCCTTGAAGACATGTTGAGCATGCATGCTATTTCTATGTAGATATTTATTTCTATGGACAGGTTTCTTATATAAACTGGTATGTATACCTAGTTCATCATAAGAAAGTTCAATCAACAAAAAATTTATATTGATTTTAGCGTATGTTATTTTAAATTAAAAAAAAGCAGTAGTACTATTGAGAAAATTGACAAAATCTAGTAACTCTGATTCACTGCCCATCCATACAAAAAAAAAATGTCATCAGCAAATCTTAAAAAAATGCAATTTTAGATGTATAGATACATGCATCATTGAATATATATAGGTTTTCCCATTTATTCACTGCCAAGTTAGCACAAGTGTTAGCAATTTGTAAAAGCAAATGTGTTTAAGATACATGCTTTTTTATCGGCTGTGCAACATCATGTGATTAGATGCATTCTGTATACATATTTGCATTTTTAACTATGTATCGTGTATTGATGAAAGATTGTATCTGAAAGCGTTACTTTCATACATTTACATTTTATTAAAGTGCTTAACGTTGCAGTGCTCATTGTTTTTTCGATCTTCATTTTTATGTTGCTGTGTTTTGCCATGTTCATTCACTGATTATACTATGTTGATGGTCTTCCTTTGTGGAGAGTGATGACTGTTACTGTCCAACATTCTTTTGGAACATAACTTGTCTGGTGCCTATTGTTAATTAGGGATCCAAGTAGGTCTGCTAGGTAATGTATGAAGTTACATTTAAGGCACTCTGGGATGTTGTCAGGACTCAGTGATGCCATGTTTTAACCCTTACAGAGGTCAGAGATGATCTGCTGTCTTGAGATGATAGGCTAAGGAATGGTGCCAGTTATATTTTGCGTGACAACTGGTGGGGCATGAGGTTGAAGTTTGATCCTTATTTCTCAACTAGTATGTTGTCTATTCCCTGTGGTTGAGTATGGGTGTTGCCATCTACAACCAGCTCTGCACATAGCAGGGTATTCCCCTTAAGATTTCAGATGTAGTTACTAAATGCTTTGTGACATCACCTCCAAATACAACATTATGATGAATAAGGTCTGGAGCATTTCTTCATGGGACTCCACTGAAAATGGTCTCTGTCCTATTCGGACTTCCCTAATAAATAAATGTTAAATAAATAAAACATGCAACAAAGTGGAATTGTTAACACAGTCATACAACTCAAACTATTTCATATCACTACATTTGTGGATCATATGCCTATATTTTTATTAATGGAAATGTTTGGGTGATGACCCTGACACTATATATGCAAACATTAGAACTGTTGTGGATGTAGTTTATGCAGAACAGTTAATGACACAAATGCTGACAGTCCCAAAATCATTTGGTGGAACACCTGAATAATCTTTGTGAATAGGAACACAATTGTGAATACAATGAATTTCCCATAGGTTGAAACTGAATCTGAACTTTTCATATGTTTGCGGATATAACAGCATTACATATGGATGAACTGAGGCATATGTGCCCATGTAATCAGTATGATGTAATATTGCTATATGTCAGATAACATTTCCAGATGCTAGGTATATACATCATCACCTGTACCATATTGTAGCTGTCAATGTGATGGTTGAATGAGAACTGTGCAGAATGTTGTTATCCTCCAGTACAAGAATACATGCCTTAGTTAGGCAACAATATATATAGCATCATCCCATGTCACCAGTCTTCATGTACTTAATCCTCATACCATGGCATAAGTCTGACTGCAGCACTGTTGGAATGCACTTTATAGAGGAGGACATCATCAGTGTATGCTGAGAAGAATATGCTGGGAGGTCTGTATGACAATTCTGTGGAGTCATGCACAAGTGTAAATGTATTTTCTGAATGATATTTGAGTGAGGGCAGCAGGACCTAGAATCAAGCTCTTCCTATAATGCACACACAAGACAACTCTTGTGAGATTTAAACCCCTAACTAGTTACATAAGCTACAGAACAGAGTCATTGATGCTTGTGCCACAGCACAAGTCTGACATTAACAGTGTCAAAGTGCACTACATCATCAATATGGGTGCTGAGATGATGTTGGGAGGTATGTATGAAATTGCTGTAGAGTCATGTACTGGAGTAAAAGCATTTCCTGAATGATTCTTGAGCAAGAGTACCAGAACCTCGAGTCATACTCATCTGACTATGCACGCACACACTCAGACATACAGACACCCACAGAAGCTGACTGTTGTGAGATATGATCCCCTAACTAACTACACAAGCTGGACAACACAGTATTTAACACTCATGCCATAGCAGATGTCTGATCTTGCTATTGTTACAGTGCTCTTTATAGAGGATGACATCATTGTAGTGCTGCAAGTAACATATACTGTTACAAAACATGTGTGCAAAGGGAGAACTTGAAATATAAATGTGTGATTGCAGTTTGCAAAAATACATTTAAATGCATCCTGGTAAACTATTTGAAAGAAGCTGTCATGAATGATTCTTGCAAAACTGAGTCATGCATGTACCTGTTTCTCAGAATGATGTCTAGATAATGCACTCATAGGCATACACACACACACACACACACACACACACACACACACACACACACACACGTGCATGTGCATGCACACACATGCACACACACACTTTGTAAACACTACTACTGCATGGGTGGAGGTATGTGTCTTCATATTCGGATGAGGTGATGTCTACATTAATAGAATTTACTGAAAATATCAATGAGATGCGATCATGGATGACCAACATCCAGTGTCAGTATAAACCCATAACAAATGTAACAATATAGTAGTGCTCTGTATTTATGTAGTCTGCTTGATAATGGCCCAAGTACTGGTATATTATTTACAAGTGCATTGTTGCATTACATACATGGATATAAGAACGTATGTATTAAAACAATTGTAGGAAGCGTAGAAGCCATGGTTTTACTGATTAGTAAAACGTAGCACGGACATGATTGGTTCAACCATTTTTAAACTTTTTTAAATACTTTGTAAAAGGACAAGATGACAGTGATTGATTTATCTGATGAAGTCTTGTACTTTTCAATAAAGCGTTCATATTTTAACTGGTCACGGTATCCTGCTTTCTCCTTGGCTTCTATGCTTCCTACAATTGTTTTGGTCTGGGTAACACAGTAAGAAGCTCACAGCAGTTTTTTATTTGTGGTCGATATGAACGTATGTATTAAGTCAAGCACACGTCCCTGCCCTTCTCTTGTGTATATGAATGCCTTTCCATGTAATGGAAAATAACAGCCTAGTAAGCAGAGTAAACCACACTAAACACTTCTTTACATAGCGTATTACCCAGAAACCGATTTGTGTGGATGATGGCAAAGTGTTAGCAGTGCATGCATAATTCACATTTCATGAAATAAACTTGTGAAGTGGTTTGCAAGATATGTTGTAGGAGAAATTGCTGAAAGATACTGTGATAGTCATGCTGTAGTCTATGTCCGAAGTGGTGTGGCCAAAGCTTTATTACATTAGTAACTACATGCATTCCTGTACAAGCTATGTGAAGGAGGGTGTAGCAACACAGCAGGAACTAGGACCCAGAAGAAGCAATGCCAGTTGTAAAAAAATTGGAGAAGTACTTTACAAAAACAGGAAGATTTGACATTTCCATATCAATTTACAGCTCATGATATATTTTAGTTTTGCAGCTGTTACATCCTGACCTCTGTTGGATACATACCTCTCAACCACTCAGTGTTTCCCAGAAAACTGCAAATTTAGTCTTTGAATAACAGGGTGTCATGAAACTCTGACTTGCCCCTTTAAATTATGTTTTGTTTATAGTGGTATCCCATTGCAGCATCAGGCTACTTGTGTGAGCAAATGTATGCAAGGGCGCAATGACATATTGCAAATATAACAATGTATCTAATTTTTGGCCCATAGTCATCGTCTCCCCTATCTCCAAAATTCTTGAAAAATGCATCAATCTACAGCTCTTACCATTCCTTACCAAATATCAATTACTTTCCCCTACCCAACATGGCTTCCGCCCAGGACACAGTACTAACTCCACCCTTCTCTCCTTCTTACATATCGTCAAATCAGCCCGCGACTCTGGACATTTAGTATCTTCCGTCCTGCTGGACCTTTCTAAAGCCTTTGATACCATCTCTCATACCCACCTTTTAAATCATCTCTCTAACCTTAACCTTTCCCAAGAAACCCTTTCTTGGTTCTCCAGCTATCTTGCCAACAGGTCCCAAGCCATAAAATGGGGCCAATCCACATCCTCTTTCGTCCCTACTCCCACTGGAGTACCCAAAGTTTCCATACTTGGTCCTCTGCCACTCAACATCTTTATTAATGACTTCCATAAAGCCATTCCCAACTCCAAAATTGTCTAATACGCTGACAATTCCACTTTGATTTGCATTGCCTCCAACCTAGCTGAACTCCAATCTCTAAGTCAAAATGCCTTCTCTACCACTGAAGACTGGATGCTCCAAAACCACCTCTCTCTTAACGCTAATAAAACCAAGATACTTCTATTCTCCCCTTCCAAATCTTCCCCTGTAGATGAAAACTTCCTTTACATCACCAGCCATAATAACTCACAAATAGAAATTGTACACTCTGCCAAACTCCTCGGGGTCACTATAGACAATCAGCTAAAATTTAACTCCCACATTCAGCAGAATATCAAAAAAAACACACATAAAACTTGGCCTACTTTACAGAAATAACCTCTTCCTCTCTCCCTCCTCTAGGCTAACTCTTGCCACTGCCTATCTTCTTCCCTCTGTCTTGTATGGCTCTCCCCTGTTCTCTAACTTATCCTCCACACTTACCTCTAAACTAGAGATATGTTACAACAAAATATCTCGATTTGCCACTAGTGCCAAATCCTCCTCACACCATTGCAATTCCCTTCTCTCCCTTAACTGGCTTGAACTGCCCAAGCTACTTGACTTTCACCAATTAACCACAGTCCACAAATTAGTATTCCAACCCTCAAACTGCCCTGCACTCTCCAACATACTCCAACCATATTCCCCTCCTAGACTTCTTAGATCCTCTCACCAAAACCTATTTACCATTCATAAACCCAAGCACCCAGCTGGCCAGCTTCTCATATCCTGTACCCTAGCAAAAAAATGGAACTCTTTACCCTCCGCCCTACAGACCTGCAATAACCTCAATAGCTTCAAATCTCAACTCCATTCCTACTTCTTCCTTAACAGGAAATGCGACTGCACTCTTCCACCTTTGCCTCTCAAACCCTCCACTCTCTTTACCCCTGGCTAACCCCTCCCCTCCTAACCTCTCCTTTCATAACCCCACTCTTAACTATTAATTTGTTTCTCATAACAAATTATCTCCACCAGCTATTACATTATGTACTCTTTTCTCTTTAACTAAACTGTCATTCCATTGATTGTTACTAGATGGCAGATTGAACCGTACTGTTTTTTGTATATGTATTTTTATACTATGTATGTTCACTTTGACTGAAAAATGTATCTAATAAACCTTCTGTGGAGCTTTTCTCCCCGGGCCACCACTGAAAATGGGCTCCCCAGCCCAGTGGACCTCCCCGGTCACCAAACTGAATAAATAAATAAATAAATAAAATATGTGAAAGATGCAACAGATCAGACAACATCAGTAGAGTCACACTTGCAAATGATGCATAATTTTTAGATGGGTAAAAACAGAAGTATTATTTACTAAGCTATAACAAGGAAGGAAAAGAAATTTATAAAACATGTCCTGCTGGTCAGCTTGGAACTTTGTTTCAGAAAGTGAAAATGTGCCTGTATTCCAAGCAGAGGAATTACAGAACCTGCCTGCAGTTAAGTCAGTCTGGTAGGCATTAACAGATGTAATTGTGCCTGACTTTAGTCTGCTGCCCTTTGCAATTTTTGGATGCAGCAATAGTCATTATTCTGTCCCACTGTAAGATGTATTTCAAGTTGATTGTATATTGGTAAGCCTTATTTAATCATCATTTCTGGACTCTTTAGAAGCATTGGCACTTAAATTTAAAATGTGCAGAGCACTTCTGCAACATTGGTTCACCTGACAGTATTGAGTAGATAGATTTATATTGTACATACATTGTGCTATACCCTTTGTCTGGTTTACCAACATTAGTTCCATGTATTTTTTTTGTCACAGTTAAAGGAAGATATATCCTACACCCGTGTCCATCTTTACTGAAACTGCCATTAACTTTCCTTTGTCTGCTTACACACAATGGTAAGCTTTATGCATGACTTGTCAATACTTTAGCCTTCATTTCTAATTCAGTTTTCACTGACGTTAAGACTAAACGATTGTGTCAAGGGATAAGTCAGTTTTTGTCTTTGTGTGTAGCCTTCAGTGTATCATAACAATGGATTTGCTGATGCCTACAATGTTTAATGGTTCAAACTCCATTGAATGGAATTTTTTTTCAGTTTGTTTTACCTGTTCTTATATTAATAAACATTAATAGCATTTTCTTTCTTGACCACCATACTCAGATTTCTAATTGCTAATGCTTAGACTGATATCTCAACTGTTTGTCTGCCATGTACATAGCTATTCTTGTAGCCAGTTTGTAGCCAGATTTTATTATAACCAATACCATAATTCTCTTTTTTTACCAATTCAGCTTGTTTTGCTGTTACTATTGCTGTTACCTATAGGTAAACTGTTTGACAAAATGGACCACTACTTTCTCTTATTTTGTCTTTTACTTGTGTAAACATCACCTTTTCTGTCCTCTCTATGCCCATTTGTGTTACAGTGGAGTCCGCTTGAAACTTATAATGACTGACAGAGAATGCCAGTCCTTAGGAAACACACTGGACAGGGGAAGCATAGGCACTGATGTTTCAGAACTTAGAAAAAGGAGGGGAAATTAGGATTTTTGTTTTGGGGTAGACTAAAGATAACTAAAATTACCATTTTAAACACAATGTTATATTCATTGCATGTGTTACCTGTATGGCTCAGCCCTGACTACTTTAAAGCATAAAATGGACATACTCTAATTTAAGTTGTTTTTGAGGCCCAAAAACTAACACTGAGTGAAATGATAGGATTGGTCTTCCTGAGATGTTTGTGATTACTATTGCAATCTGTCATGTTATTTTTAAATAGCTAAAGCAAAAAATGTTCCCCATCAATTGCAATTTGGTATGACAGAGTTGCTGTAGAATGTCACTTGGGCTTTTATTTACTTTTTTCTTGCAGCTTGCTTTTTTGTTCACTTCACCACTGAATTAAGCTAATTAGTGAAACTGCAGCTGCAGCTTGTTTGGACTCATCAGCTAATATCTTTCTCAAAATGTTTTTTTTTTATTTTTCAAATATATTTGAATGAATTCCATAGTATTTATACATCACATTTTAAATAACTATGTACACTATTTACATTAGCCTGACACTATATCAGATCTTAATGTATACAGTTACTTTATAAGTATGTCCAATCCAAGTCTGATCAATTATTTTATAATGTCAATCAACAATAAGACTTCCCCCCAAAGATTGTTGATAAATGGCTTTGGATAAATTCTTAGTTCTTTAATTTTAATTTCTAATAATTTTGTGGTATTCAGTAGGCTGTAGAAGTCTTCCAAAGTTGGCATTGTGTTTGTATTCCTGTTATACACTTCCTTGAAATTGCAAGTATAGCCCATAGTAGATACATGTTTGACCAATTCAAATGAGGACCTTCATTCACATGTAATAATACAAGAGCTTTAGTTAAATAAAATGATTCATTAAATAAAGCTTGTAGAAAGTTATTAATACCATTCAAAAATGGCTTAATTTTAACACAATCAAAGAAAATGTGGTTCCAATCTGCACTGTGTACTTGCTCACATCTCCAACATATTCCTTTTATGGAAAAACTAATTTTACTGATTCTGTCTGGGGTTAAGAATGCTCTGTGCAAGCATTTCCAATTAAAAACTTGCCAGTATTGTATAAAGGATGTATATTTTATCGATAATAAGATATTTGTTTTAATATATTCAGTTAACTGTATTGAGTGTCTTTTTGTTATATATTTCCAATATGAGGTTTTGGGTGTTATTTTGTAGTTTATCAATATTTAGTAAAATTTTGAAATACTGTTTCCCATTTCAAAGTAATTATGTATGATTTCATATATGTATTTCATAAATTTAGGTATTTCTTTAAATGAAGAATTGTTAATTACTCTACTTAAATCTTGCAAATATGACAGAATACTCTGTAAAGTTAGCCAGTCCTGTTGTGGAATTTTGTATGTTGTTTTTATTTCTTGCATATCTAAAACTTTTAGTTCTTTGATGCATTGGAGCCAACAAACATATCCTTTCTGTTCCCAGGAATTAATCATTTCTCTATATATTTTACATGGAAAGTTCTTTGTGACTTTAAATGGTGTTATAAGATCAAACCAGATTTTTAAATCTATATTTGCATTAATAATTTTCCTAAATGAGTCAATGTAATAATCGTATGAGTTTTAGTGGGTTTAGTTGTTATATTGCATACCAGTACATTATATGTGCCATGGTAAATTGTTTTTATCTGTTACATGAAATTTGTTTTGTAAATCAAATTCATTTATTGATATTACAGTTAGTAATTCTTTCCAATTTGCAGAGTAATTTGGACTTATTCAATCTGAGATTGGTTTAGATATTGATGCTTTTATACATGTTTCTATATCAGGAAAGTTTAATCCTCCCTGTTTACATGGCCTGATATGATGTATTAAAGCTATTCTGTTTCTTTTGGGGAAACCATAACAATTTTATTAGGCATGAATTTATTTCTTTAAGTATATTCCTTTCTGGTAGCATTTGTATTGCCAAGGCTATATATGGGGTCCCTATTAATTATTTGAATGTTTTAAAGTTTTAATGTCATATGGTCGACACAATATGATTGAACTTTAAAAAGTTTGATGGTGAAAAGCAATGGCTCTGTATGGTGCAGAATGGGAACTTTTCCCTTTTCTGCACGGAATTGTGATCTTGGAGTTGGTATATTTAAGTAGGGGGGTGTGGGAGGTGCAGGGGGGGCTTGACCCCTGATCATAGCATTGAGTTAAGTTTATTTTTTATTTTTTTATTATATTTTTGATGTTTCAAACTTTACTCATATGTTGTGCAACATATGAGATTCGAAGTTTTGAAACATTGAATATATAATATAGACCTTATATATAGGATCATGGGCAGCCAAACCATTTGTATTAACTGTAGTCTATCTTCAAATGTTAATATTATTTTGTTCCATTTTTCCACAGAGATTTTAATTGTATTGATGATATTATTGTAGTTTTTTAGACTAATTCATTATTATCCTTGCATAATTCAATTCCTAGATATTTTAAGGTAGATTCTTGTTTCCCTGTGATGTGATCCCCCTTAGTCTGCAGTTTATTTAAAAATAAAAAAAAAATGATTTTGATTTCTTGAAATGGAGTCTGGAAGTCATGTGAAATTTGTCAATTAATATATCTAATTCTTCTAATGTCCCTTGTATTAGATAATGTTAGTAATATGTCATCAGCAAATAACATTACTTTGAATTGTATTATTCATAAACATATATTCCTTTGATTTTTATATTGTTACAAGTTGAATCTGCCAATATTTCAACAGCCAGAGCAAATAGAATCAGTGACATGGGACATCCTTGTTTAGTGCCTTTTTTTATATGTATAGATTCAGAGGTAAAAGGACCTAACTTGATATACACTAAATTATTTGTGTGTGTGTGTGTGTCTATATATATATATATATATATATATATATATATATATATATATATATATAAGAAATTAACTTCGTGACAATAAAAGCATTCAATAAAATAGTAAATAACACCAACAACTCTTGTAGAACTTTAGCGCTTTCGTCTTATTTATTATCAAGACTTCTTCAGAAAGACATGTTTCATAAGTATGAGCAACCATTTTCACTTTCTTTATATACATTAGTTCTAGCAGGCCATTTAAATTAACAACAGTTCCTTTTCAATAGAAAAGTGTGAACAAGCAGGTGCTGTGTGCATTTTCATTAACATTACAATTGCAGTTACATAAGGCAAATTGGTCAGACAGTAATAGCCTTGTGGTGCCGTGTGCATACTAAAAGGGATAGTGTGCAAAAGGGATCATGTGCAAAAAGGGATTGTGTGCAAAAGGGATCGTGTGCAAAAAGGGGATTGTGTGCAAAAGGGACTGTGTGCAAAAGGGATTGTGTACAAAAAAAAAAAAAAAAAGAAAAAAAGGTTGGGGGACCAGGAAGATGACAGTCATGCTGTGATGATTCTAATATAAACACATAACTTATGAGTGTTTGCCTCCAAAGGTAAGTAAAGAAGCGGGTGGAGGAAGGTGGAGGAGTCAGGTAGAGAGTCCTACTATGCTTTGGCATCGGTGTGTGTGTAGAGAAATGTGTGGGTATGCCACCTGATGGGGGAGTGGGAGGAATGCGGTGTGGACTTGAGGGGGGGGCTGTTAGGGGGCTGCCCATGACAAGGAGCCTATGAATAACAGTGTCCCCCAGAAGACTGTCAGTGCAGATGGTACCACCCGTGGGCTGGTTTGGGTGGTATCACCCCTTGAATGGCTGCGTGAAAATGTGAGACCGGGGGGTATAGTTGGTGGGGTCAGCGGGGGCTAGCCTGGTGATTGGGAGCATGTGTGTAGGGGGTATGGGGAGTCAAAGTAGAGAGAGTGGGAGCATGTGTGCAGGGGTATGGGAGTCAAAAGTCAGAGAGAGAGAGAGAGGAAACACGTTATATTCACTTGCACAGTTGTAAATCCATAAACACATTAAATCTACTTGCACAATTCTTCAAACCCTCTTGCACAGTTCTTCAAACCCTATCACATTTCAATCTCTATACCATTTAAGTGCACATTTAATGTTCAGTGTCTCGTTGAGACCTGGATGAACATCAGCTCTCAGTTCTATCTGCCATTTTAATTCCCGGACTTGCAGGAATGTGTCCATGTCCCCTACAAATTCTGTTATTTTTTCCAGCACTGTGAATTTGAATCCTGTGAAGTTTGGGCAAATAGTACTGTGTTTAGCCAAGGCATTCAAACTGTCCTGTTTGTGTATTGCTGCAGTGTGTTCTTTATGACTACTCAGCTTCCTGTTCGTTTTGCCGATATAGAAATTCCCACAGTGTTAGAAAGCACAGTAGACTACATTTTTGTGTTGCAGACATAGTGGTCATGTAGACCGACAGTTCTGTTGCAGTGTGGGAAGGTGACATTGTTGTTTTTTCGTATGTGTACACAGGCAACACACTTGCCGCAGTGTCTGACTGTGGCAAGTGTGTTGCCTGGCTGTATCTTCATCAATGTTCACTGTTCCCACACTGTTTCAACACAAAAATGTATCTACTGTGCTCTGAGTAGGCTATTCGAAAACAGGCTAACTGGTGATAATTTGGGGCACTGCAGCAAACAACAGTTTAATGCCTTGGCTAAACACAGATTTGCAAACTAGGATCAAATTCACAGTGAAATGTGAATTGAACGGAATTGAAGTGATAAACATTCCTGAAATCCCGGTAAATAATGAGGCTGATACTCAGCAGGCGATAAAATGCTAAATGTTATAAATATGTGAGTGAATATGCAGAGGCTGGCGTGCAAGCAAGGCTGTGTGTTTATGGATTGGCTGTGCAATTAGTCTCGTGTTTCTCTCTCTCTCTCTCGACTCCCCCATACCCCTGCACATGCTCCCAATCACCAGGCTAGCCCGGCTGACCAACTATACCCCGGTCTTACATTTTCATGCAGCCATTCAAGGGGTGATACCACCCAAACCAGCCCACGGGTGGTACCATCTGCACTGACAGTCTTCTGGGGGACAGTGTTATTCATAGGCTCCTTGCCATGGGCAGCCCCCTAACAGCCCCCCCCTCAAGTCCACACCACATTCCTCCCCCTCCCCATCAGGTGGCATACCCACATTTCTCTACACACACACCGATGCCAAAGCATAGTAGGACTCTCTACCTGACTCCTCCACCTTCCTCCGTTCCATTCTTTACTTACCTTTGGAGGCAAACACTCATAAGTTATGTGTTTATATTAGAATCATCACAGCATGACTGTCATCTTTCCTGGTCCCTCCCCCAACCTTTTTTTGCACACAATCCCTTTTTGCACACAGTCCCTTTTGCACAATCCTTTTTGCACGATCCTTTTTGCACACAATCCTTTTTGCACCACGATCCCTTTTGCACACTATCCCTTTTAGTATGCACCGGCACCACAAGGCTATTACTCTGACCAATTTGCCTTATGTAACTGCAATTGTAATGTTAATGAAAATGCACACAGCACCTGCTTGTTCACACTTTTCTATTGGAAAGGAACTGTTGTTAATTTAAATGGCCTGCTAGAACTAATGTATATAAAGAAAGTGAAAATGGTTGCTCATACTTATGAAACATGTCTTTCTGAAGAAGTCTTGATAATAAATAAGGCAGCTAAAGTTCTACAAGAGTTGTTGGTGTTATTTACTATTTTATTGAATGCTTTTATTGTCACGAAGTTCATTTCTTAGTTAAAGTTTCTTCTCTTCGTTCAATTTTTTTGAGTGCGGTTAATTTTAGATATATATATATATATATATATATATATATATATTCTTTAGGAGGTGAACAAAGGATGTAGGAAATTCAACTAGCATTACGATTTTGAATAAACAGTCCCGATTTAGGGAATCAGAGACGTTCTCTATATCAAAGCCAATTATGAGTGCTTCTTTATTTTTTTATTAACATAATCTGTAAGAGAAACTATCCTTTTAATATTGTCATGTGTGTGTCTATGATATATAAATCCAGTTTGATCATTATTTATTGTTTTGGAAAGTTGTGTTTTCATTCTGTTAGTTAATATTGTCATAAATATCTAATAGTCATTATTTAATAATGATATAGGTCTATATGAGGTACAGAGGTTTGTGAATTTCTTTTCCTTTAGGATTGGTGTGATTAAGAAATATCTCCAAGAGGGTGGTATTAAAGCTTGTGATTGAATTTCTAATAGAGTTTTATGGAAGACGGGTAGTATCTTTGAAGGAAAAAGTTTATAGGTTTCCATAATTATGCCATCTATACCTGGAACTTTATTATTTTACTCTCTTTTATTGTATCTACAATTTCTTTGTAGGATATGGGTGCTTGCAGATCTAGTTTTATTTTTTCTGGTATTTTTTTATATTACAACATTTTTCATCTACATTTAATTGAACAATATGTATATTTTGCTTTTGGAAATGTTCCATATAGTGATTTCTATAGGCATCAAGAATGCCACCTATATCTGAGACATTGTTCCCTTTCTTTTCATGGAAGATACTTTTAATGCTATTAGCTTTTGATTGTATTTTGACTCTTGTGGATAAAATATGTAGATATTTGGGAGAAGTGTCCAAGGTATTAATATTTAGTTTTTCTAAAGCTATACTAGTTTTATGTGTTAGAATTTAATTGTATTTAGTGTTTAATACTTCTACTTTCTTTTTCATCTCCAAATGATTTTGATTTTTTCAGCTTTTACTGACAAAAGTTTGGATTGTAGATCTAATAATTCAGAATCCCATTCTCTGATTTTTTTTTTATACTAAGTTAGGGTTTTACCTTATATGTAAGCTATTAATGAGTCCCATATCATTATTTTATTTTCTCTGTGGTGTAATTAATATTCAAGGAGGGCCATGGTGGTGCAGCAGTTAGCGTTGTCAGCTCATAGCAAGAGGTTCTTCCATTCGATTCTCGGCTGGAGCACCTTCTCTGTGGAGTCAGCATGTCCTCCCCACAGTCGAGTAACGTTAAAGACATGCAGGTAGGTGTGTGAGTGAATGGGTGTGCCTTCTTTGAATGTTGGACATCGGGCTGGCTACTCGGCACCATAAAAATCCACTGCCAATCATTAGCGGACTGGAGTTTTGCTGTGGCGACCCCTAACTGTGAAAAGCCGAAAGACAATTATATTATTATTTTTGTAATTAATATCTAAGAAGAACTGTAATTCAGATAATAAGGGTTTGAAGTCTTTCATTTTAGTTATATATGCCAGAATTCTGGAGTTAAAGATTAATGGTTTGTACCCATTTTGAAGTTTTAGTATCAATGAACTGTGGTCTGAAAAGGGGCAGGGAGTGATTGAGAAATTAATGATGTTAGAGTGTAAGTCATGCGCAGCAAATATTTTCTCTGTTCTAGTTTGGGTACCAAATCTGTGATCTTGATAGGAAAACAACAAAGATTTATCTTCTTTAAATTTGAAAGTAACTACAAGATAAAATGATTCTACT
Source organism: Protopterus annectens (assembly GCF_019279795.1). Taxonomy (NCBI): domain Eukaryota; kingdom Metazoa; phylum Chordata; order Ceratodontiformes; family Protopteridae; genus Protopterus; species Protopterus annectens. The sequence continues at coordinate 982,135,103 of NC_056729.1, forward strand.
CACTTGTTTAAAGCTTTTGATACAGCAGATGTACGCAGCAGTCTTTTATTTGTAGTTCCAGAGATATCAAATATACAGTTAAAACCTCCTCCTAGTATTAAGTTGCCTTTATAATTATTTGGAAATGAGATCCAAGTGTTTTTTAACAGTTCCTGTTCTAATGCCTGGGAACCAGTATATATTGGCTAGGGTCCATATTCTGTTATTATATTTAATTATTACTAATGACATAAAGCCTTCTTTATCTTCATAATTATAAATTATGTCAGGGTTAATCACATTTGTTTTTCATAAAATTGTTACTCCGTTTGTCTTTGTCTTATAAGTGGATTGTGCCAATATCATATATTCCTTAGGATTCCATTTGTAATTGTCATTTGTTTTGAAACGATTTTCTTGAAGGAGGACTATTTGTGCTTTGTTCAGTTTTAAATATTTCAGTAGATTTGATGTCTTGTTAGGATTGTTTAAGCCATTGGTATTTAAAGAAAATAAAGTTAAATTCATCTTAGGTTATTTAAACTATGTATTTTTTGTTTTATTGTAACAATTAAACAATTTCTTCTGATAACTATAAAGTATATGTTTGAGCTTTAAAAGGAAATTATCAGTTTTATACTTTGAGTGTTTACCAATAAAGTAATGTTTTGGTCAGGCATACTAAAAATGTTTTTGTGAAATAAATTGAAATTAATAAATGTTAGCAAAACTAAGATCCGCACTAGCCATGGAATGAAAATCATTCCTAATCTGATGGATAAACCTAAGTCTATCAAATTATCACTCATACCTTGACAATCCAGTACATCTGAGCTCCTTAAATGTAATTATCATATGGAGAATATTTGTAATAGGAATAAGTAATATATATATATATTATTTTGAACATATATAGTACTATTGTAGATTAGACAGAATTCTAATACAATATAAATGTCTACTTATTGTATAAGCAATTAATATTTACATGAAAGATTGATGACAAGCAATTCAATCATAATAAAGTAGAATGTATCATATAAAAAACCTCAGTAAAAGATTATAGCACACAGTTATTTAACAGATTCACCCTTATTGATGAAGTCTTTCAAAACTTATTATTAATATAAATAGATGGTAGTAATATTTATATCTAATGTTTATAATACAATGTATTTTACTGGATATATCAGAAGTTATATTTAATTGTTTGCCAGCATTTAAGTAATCACTTTGTTTGTTGTTAACTTACTTAAAGCATCAAGTTTGTTTCATGTGAACATTGATGAAAGTTAGTGCATTTTAATTATCACTGCATCCCTCTTCCCCCCCATTTCCTACACATAAGTTTTTTTGTCATCTCTGTCATTTCTTATTATAAAATGAGTGGAATTATAGGTTAAAAACAACAAATTCACTTATTGTGATTAGTGATTACAAGTTCCCTTTCCATATTCATAAATTGCCATTTTATGGAATATACTGAAAATGTTTAGATTTAAATGGCAACATTCTATTTTGTATAATCAGCAAAGGTTAAACTGAGTGTTTGTTGTCAATTTAGTACAATTTGTTCAGAATGTGATTGCTACATTCTGTGACATTACTAGTTCAGACAGCTATTGTTTCCCTTGAAAAACTTTGTCAGTTTGATGTCATGTATAAAACATTAGTTAGCTTGCTAACAGCTTAAATATGTATGGTCAAGATGGATTACAAAACCACAATTCAAGTTAAAGCAATTATATGACTTGTTATGCACATTTACTTATATGAGAAAATCATCATGCTTCCCCTTGATGTTAAATATAATGTATGTCATTTATGACAAGTTAAAACAATAGTGTTGTTATACACAAGCCCGTGTTATTAAACTGAGTGTCTATTGTCAATTTAATACTATTTGTTCAGAATATAATTGTTACATTCTGTGACATTTCAAGTTCAGGCTTCCATTATTTCTCTTGAACAACTTTGTCAGTTTGATGTCATGTATAAAACATTAATTACCTTTGTAACCACTTAAGTATTATATGTGGTCAAGATGGGTTACAAAAACTACAATTCAAGTTAAAGCAATTACATGACTTGTTATACATATTTACTTATATTTACTATATATATTTACTTATATAAGAAAATCATCAACCTTGATGTTCAATGTACTGTATGTCATTTATGACAAGTTAAGACAGTAGCATTATTATACACAAGCCCATGTTATTAAATCCTGTCTTTAATGTCTAAATTCAGCAGATTGCTTCATCTTATATAACGATTATATATTTTATGTATAGATTTACTAAAATCATACATTACATAACTATTGTGTGTGTGTTTTTTTTGTCTGTTGCTTAGTTATTTGAGAGACCACAAGCTGTAATGCTTATTCTTATTATTAGCTCCTTCCAAGCATGTTTATGCAGTCCATAGACTTTAAATTATGAGACCCTTCTAGTTTCTTATTTGCTATAAGTATATTTCCATCCTTACATATACACATATCAGTACTTCAAGCATGGGCAAGAATGCCCATCCAGTTTTGCCAGAATACCATTCACTAGTTCATGTGGAGTGTTTCCCGGCTGTTCTTAAAATATTCAAACCAATATTTGTCCTGTTCCATTTTACCAGCCCGTTCCATTCCGTGGCCACTCTGCCAGTGAACCCATCAACACACCTTCCATTCCCACAGATATTTCCACAAAGGAAATCAGATGAGTCTCTAGCATTTCCTGGCAACCCCAAACACCCCTAGAATCAGCTATCCCCATTTGCCCAACACATCCAAGCAAGCTCACCTCCCAGACCACTGCAAAAGGTACTGCACAAGATCAGCTCTTTCACAATAACTCAGACTTTCACTCTTATATAAGTCCTTGATGTGTTTGGACCAAAATACATTTTAAATATAAAATTGCGCTTATTATTTATTTATTTATTTTATCAAGAATCAACTTATTGAGCTAAACTAAGTGTTGGGAGACCATCAATATGTGTACATGTGGTTTAAAACAGTCCCTTTATTATATATATTTTTTTAAACCATAAACTTCATTGCCGAGAGTCATCTCAGAGGCTCCTCAGAGCCATTAAGCATTGTCACTCTGTCTTCATTACCATACCAACCTGGGAGCATTTGTTTCAGTTAGTGTGTCTGTGTAATGCATACCAGAGGCTCATGATGCACCTGAAGCAAAGCTTCATTTCACTGAAACTTCAAGCCTAAGTTCCCTCCATTTCAGTGAGGCAGCAGTGAGGAAAAGAATGGAGAGCAAACAGATAAAAAAAAAACTCCCAACAAGCCGCCACAAGAGATAACACATTCTTCCAGCCTTCCCACCTCTCACTCAGCAGATGTATAAACAAACTATTCTCTGCCAAAATATCCCAAATCATAGTTTTATTGACCCCCTTCCCCTGGATCCAGGCTAAAACAGCAAATGTCTCTGCCTAATACACAAGCATCAGTAAATCTCGATCACAAGTCACAATTCACAGCTTCCCAGAGACGAAAATGGCACCATACAACAGCTGCCAGACACAGCTGCATCCACACACACCATGTTAGGCTTAATCAAATAGCACTTGAAGCTATGATACCTGCCATGATTGATATTACCTATGTTTAGACAGAATAATAATGACATTTGTACTAGCTGCCAGACACGGCTGCATCCACATACACCATATCAGGATTGATCAAACAGCACTTGAAGCTATGATACCTGCCATAATTGATATTAATTATGTTTAGACAGAATAATAATAATGACATTTGTACTAGCTGCCAGACACAGCTGCATCCACGCACACCATATCAGGATTGATCAAACAGCACACGTAACTGTGATACCGGCCATAATTGATATTAACTATATTTAGACAGAATAATGATGACAGTTGTACTAAGAGCTTGCTACTATTATTTAGCCAGGATATACATGACATTTCTAAATCATACTTTAACTGAAGAAGGCAGTAGTCTCCATGATAGCATTTTTGCTTTCAAAACACTCTACTGTTACTACTATTATATATGATGTTAATTTGTTACATTTAAGTCTGAACTCTGATGAATGTACCTTGTTGAATTAATTAATTACTTAAATTATTATAAATAAAATCAATGAAAATGAACAAGATAAGTATTCATTGAGTTCAAGTAGGGGAATAGAAATTTCTATGTTTGTATTATATGTTGCTTTGTTTGGCTTATATATAATGTAAATAGTAACCCATCTTGACCTACCTTTGTTTGTGGAGAATTATTGGACTCTTCTAACATTCTGAATAAATCATTACTGTTTCTCAATTGTTTAAGAATCCCTCCTCTTTTTAAATAAAAACAGATGACAAGTGATGTACCATATCACGTGATACTTTGAGAGATGTAGTTGTAAGAGTTATTTTTTTTGGGACAGTTATCTTGGAATCAGTTTTTTGTTTCTTTTTTCTAGCTTCAGCCCAATGAGTTGTTTCTTTTATTCTTTTAAGAGTAGGGGCCATCCATTCCATTTCTTCTGGGATAGACACTATTTTTTTTTTGATGAATATAGTAGCTTCTGCTAAGTCATTAAAGGTGTTCATCTCATTGGCAAAACATATTTTTATCTTGGCTGAAAAAGGCCAGCTGTGCTTTAATGTTGTTTTATTTCAACAGTTTTATTATTGGCCAGACGTGTTTCCTTTGTTATAGTATTCTGGAAGAAAAATAAGTTATGTCTTACCATAACGTTCCATGTGTGTGGTAGATCTTTGTTCATTCATTACTATTAGGACTTCCGTTCTTTCCTCAGAACTGATACAGCCGTTTCTAAGCATGCACCAGCCAAAAACTCTCAACTAAGACCTAACCATAATGCCCCACTCCTAGTTACTCCAGATCAAGTTTCCCTGCCCCTATATAATAGATGTAGTAATAGAAAAATAGTAGAAGGCTCTGTCTGAGCAAATACCCTAACCAGGAGTTCCTAAAGTCCACCAGGAGTCCAGGTAGGGGGAAGGAGGGTGGGAAGTAATGAATGAACAAAGATCTACAACACATATGGAATGTTATGGTAAGACATAACTTCTTCATCTGATGGTGTAAATCTTTGTTCAGTAATTATTATTAGGACTGAGTCCCCAGCTACTTGAGCCCTGGGTGGCTCTAAGGAAAGATATTCCTGAGCACCATAGAACCAAAAGATGCTCGTCCCCTGGAGGCCAAATACAATTTGTAATGAAAGATAAAGGTATGAGGTCTTGCCCAAGTGGCTGCTGCACAGATATCATCCATAGAAGCTCTGGAATGAAATTCTACAGAAGTAGACATAGATCTGGTAGAATGAGCCTTTATTCTGGAAGTTAAGGATAACTTATTGTGTTGGTAGATAAAGGTAATGACGTTTATAAGCCAGGAGGATAAAGTCACTTTGGAAACAGGTTTACCCAATCTAGTTCCTGCAAAGGCCACAAACAATTGATCTGTTTTCCTGAAAGATTTAGTCCTGTCCAAATAACAATGAAGCTGCAGATGCACATCAAGGGTGTGCAAAAGGTACTCCCCTTTGTTAGAATGCTGAGGGAAGAAAACTGGCAAGTCAATAGATTGATTAATGGAAAATCCAGAAATGACCTTGGGCAAGAAAGAAGGGTCAGTACGAAAGGACACCTTATCCATGTGGAAGATCAAGTAAGGTCTCATGACACTCAAGGCCTGCAGCTCAGATACTCTTCTCACTGAGGTAAGTGCTATTAAAAGTAAGGTTTTCCATGACAAAAATTTTAAATCACATGAATCAAAGAGCTCAAAAGGAGGACCTGTGAGAGAATGAAGCACCAAAGTCAAGTCCCAGGGTTCTAAGGGAGGATTTAATAGAGGTTTAACATGTAATACTCCTTTCAAAAATGTCTTGCATAGGCGGTGTGACATAATTGAAGAATTATCAAGTCCATTATGAAAATTGACAATAGCTGCTAAATGTACAGTGATCATCGATGCTGAGGCTCCTGCATGTAAAAGAGTAGTCAGGTATTGCAGGATCTTTTGAATAGGCATAGAAAAAGGGTCTAAGTTCTTATATTTGACCCAAATAGAGAACCTAGTCCATTTACTAGAATAAACTTTCCTAGTGGAAGATTTGTGTGAAGCCAGAAGAATTTCACAAACAGGAGATGGGATGTCAGGCTGTCTGGCAATCATTGGAAGTGGAGGAACCAAGCTGTGAGCTTGAGACTGTGGAGGTTTGGATGAATCAATCCCTGAGAATGAGATAGGTCTTGGGAATGATCCTGAATCCATGGGCTGTGAATCAGCTGTGGCCATAGAAACGGGAACCAGGCTTGACGGGGCCAGTAGGGGGCAATGAGGATCATTTTGCTTCTCAACCTCTGAGCTTTCTGGAGAAAGTTTGGAATGAGGGGAAACAGGGGAAAGGCATACAGAAGACCCGAGGGCCAATCATGCATTAGAGCATCCCTCAGGGCAAAGTAGCTTCTGTATTTGTAGTTTAGGGGGGAAGCAAACAGATTGCAGCAAGGCTTGCCCCAGTGTTGGAAGATCCGATCCACTGTAACAGGGTTGAGGGATGACTCCTGAGGCATCAGGATGTTCCTGCTCAGATTGTCCGCAATAAGGGTGGAACTCCCGGGAATGTGCATTGCTATAAGAAAGTGGTTGGAAATCCTCATGGCTTCCCGGCACAGGGGGTAAGACCTGGTTCCACCTTACTTGTTGATATACCAGATGACTGACACGTTGTCTGACTGAATTGCAATGGTCCCAGTGGGTAGGGAAGCATGGAACCCTTGCAATGCTAAGAGAACTGCACTCAGTTCCAGGACATTTATGTGCAAATTGGCCTCCATGGGGAACCAGGTGCCTTGGACCATCTTTCCCTGGAAATTCCTCCCCCCAGCATGGAAGCCTCTGTGGTCACCTTGGCTGTGGGCTGTAGAAGACAGAACGGTCAACACCAAAGATTTGTTTGTGACTTCATCCACCATAGCATTTCTTCCTTGCAACGGTTTGTAAGACATATCATGTGGTCAAGTGGGTGAGTTCAAAATGAACATTGTGCAGAAAGGAGTGCAGCCTCACCAGTGGTACTAACATAATGACAGCTGCCATGGAGCCTAAGAGTTGCAGTACAAGACGTGCGGGTACATAGGTCTGAGAAAGAAGGTCTTGGATTTGGGGTAATTTTGAAAGCCTGTGAGGGGGAGAGAAGCTTGATAGGATGTTGTGTCAAAGACCACTCCAATAAATTCCAGTGTCTTCATTGGGAACATTTGAGATATTTCCTTGTTGATTATAATCCCCAAGCAGAGAGCGAAACCTTGAGTGTAAGAGAGACTGTGGACTAGGAGATTACTGGTCAGAGGGGTAAGGAGCCAATCGTCTAGATATGGAAACACCTGGACTCCTTGTAGTCAAAGGTGAGCTACCACAACTGCTATACATTTGGTGAACACTCGGGGGGCTGTCAAGAGACTGAATGACAGTGCCCTGAACTTGTAGTGATTGGCTCTCAACCGGAAGCGGAGATACCTCCGGGAGCGGTGATCCATCTTTATGTGGTAGTACACATCCTGCAGGTCTATAGAGCACATCCAGTTGTACTTCCCTAGGAAGGGAAGAATGGACTGCACCATGACCATCTGGAATTTTTGAGGTTTGATAAATTTGTTCAATAGGCTGACATCCAGGATTGGTTTCCAGTCCCCTGTCATTTTTGGCATTAAAAAGAACCTCGAGTAAAACCAGAATCCTGTCTGTTTCTTAGCAGCTTTTTTTATTTCTATGGCTGCTAATTCTCTCTGATTGGGTGGTACATTGGGGATTTGTTTGACGGGTGTGGGAATTAAATAAAATGGTATTTGATAGCCTCTGGATATTATTCTCTGCACCCAAACATCGGTAGTAATAAGATGCCAGGCTGGTAGGTGAAGAGAAAAATGAACCCCGACTGCTTCCAGAGGAAAGCAATCAGGCCACTGCTCAGGAGTGCTGGTAGGGTCTGCCAGAGAAAGAATCTCTAGTGCCCTGGTTATGCGAACCCTCTACCCCGAAAGGAGCGCCTTCCATATGAGTTGCCCCCTCTGTCCCGGGGGGATTGTTCACCACAAGTGTCATGAATAGATCCTTGGGATTTCTTGAACCACATTTTTCCTCCCTTCTGGTTCCTGGAGTAGGACCTCTGGAGGATGGAAAAGTGTATGCCCACAGCAGACAAGGTCTTTCTGTCTATCTCACTATGTGCAAGTGTGTCTCGTACTTTGGGTCCAAAAAGTGCAGATTTGTCGAATGGCGCATTGACGAATGAAGATTTAAAGGGGTCTGCAAAGCCACACAACTGCATCCAAGCATTACATCTCATGACAATGCCTGATTTGGCAGCTCGAGCTGCCCCCTCGGTAGTGTGAGATATCAAATGCATCGAGGAGTTCGAGATGGATTCAGCGGTAGCTAGCTGTGAGGTGACAGTGTCACACACCTCATCAGGCAGTACACCCACCAAAGAGGAAGACATTTTGGAAATTAGCTATCTTTGGAGGTGAGTAAAGTGTGCCAGATAGGTCAGTGACTAAATGGCAAAGGTCACTGAAGCATAGGTCCACTTCCCTAGTCTGTCCATGGTCCAGGACTCCCTGTTCAGAGGATGGGCAGTGGAACTATCTTCTGCCAGTTCCCTCTTGGTGGCTGCCAACACAACCATAGAATCAACTATCAACTGCTTGGACCAGTGGGGCTGGTCCTCAGGTGTAGATAACATTTTGTCTTGCCTCCGGGGGACAGGTTCTACATTGTCTGGGGCCTTCCAGGCATGCTGCTTAATGAGCTTATCAAGGTCATCTGCCGGTGGGACCACCCAGGAAGTAGATGGATGGGCACGGTTAGCCTGCAAGAACACCGATTCCTCAGAAGAAGGTTAGAGGACTTCCAGTCTCCCCACTGCTTGAGGATTTTGAGAATGTCTCAGAATGAGATGTCATCTGGGGGAGACAGTGGGGACCCTTCCCCCTCATCACAATCAGTGTCTTCGGTGATAGATTCCTCAGGGGAATCAAGGTGCTTCCTCTTGCACCTTTTTTCTGGGGTGGCTCCCCAGTGGGATCTTCTGAGGAGGACTTCAGAGAAAGGGTTCTCCTCAAAGGGGGGTCTTGTGACTCCCATGCACGAGGTCCTGAAATAAAGGGTTGGGAGAGGTGCAATCTGTAGGGGGGGGTTGGATACTGATGTCATTGGTGCTGACTGCAAGCCTGCGGAGTCAAGGACCCTCTCCATCACCTGGACAGCAGGCCCGCCCGAGGAGGGATGGGAGCCCAGAACTGGGAAGGACAGCCTTGGAACTGGGGTCACACCCCACCCTGAGGAGCCCACCTCCAGGTGAGGAGCTCAGAGAGGACTAGAATCCATTGGAGACATGGACTTAGATGGTGCCAGTGAGAAAATAGCTGCCGGGCTAGTTACCAATGTACAGACGGTCCAAGCACTGCTCTGAGAGAGCATCAGCTCCACCGGAGCTGATGCAGCAAGGGTGGTCAGTGCTGACAGGGAAAAAACTGCTTTCAAAGCCAAAACAGTATGCACCTGAGTGTACAGCAGTACCAAGATCTCTAGGATCTGGGTAGAGGCCTGGAGGAGGATAAACAGGGGAAGATGTAGTAAAAGATTCTGAGCCAAGAGGGATGGAAGGTTTAGCTTGAATGGGCAATACCCTAGCTGCCAGAAGCTGGTCCACAACCCGCACTAGATCTAATTCAGAACAACTCCTAGTAGATCTAAATGAGGCTACTGAAGGTGAATCAGGTGTTTCTAGAAAAGGGCTAAACCTCTGCCCCAAAAATGGGTCATAAGTTGGAGAGTATCTTGCCCTAGGCAGATATTCGAGTTTTGGAGCTGATGGAGCCGAAGAAACTGCTGGCACCATGGCTGGTGATGGTGCCGAAGCAGGTACAGTCATAAGAGTCAGTGTTGGATTCAAGGATGGTACCAAGGTCAGTGGTGCCGAGGATGGAACCGAAATAGGGGTGAATATCATGGATGGCCATTTACCAAGGCAACGGGTAGGGAATAGAATTAGGTTATAGGCGACAGTGAGAAAAGGCTAAATTGACTAAAAAATAAAAACTTTTGAAGAGAAACTATCTTAAAAATGACAATTTTCTACTTATCTTTGAGAGAGATGGCTAGCACGTCTGACTAGGAATGTGGAAAACAAGATCTGGAGTAACTAGGAGAGGGGCATTATGGGGTAGGTCTTAGCTGAGAGTTTTTGGCTGTTACGAGCTTGGAAACGGCCGTATCGGTTCCAAAGATAGAACCAAAGTCGTAATTGTAATTAATGAACAAAGATTTGCAACATCAGATTAATCATTGTCAAACCTTATCAGGCTTTTATTTTAAGGGTGATTTTCTCCAAGCAGATTTTAATATTAGTTCCTTGTCCAGAAATGAAAGAAAGTTTATAACTATGGATCTAGGTGGAGTATTTGTTGAGTTAGAATCAAGTTTCCTCAGTGCTCTATGCACACTTTCAATTCCAAATGAAAGTCCCTCTATCAAGTCTAAAAATTCAGGAATCCAGGTTGTTAAGAATGAAATAATGTCTCTTTCAGTGTTTTCAGGCAGACCAAAGATCCTTATGCTGTTTCTCCTTTCCCTGTTTTCTAATTCATCTATTTTGTTAAGCAGCCATGTATTCTGTTTAAGCAGAACTTCTTTTTGGAATTCTTCCTCTTTGAGTCTCCCTTCAATGTTATTTAGAGAAGTCTCTATATTTGTCATTTTTGTATGGTGTTGCTATAATAGTTCCTTAAGAGTATCTGTTTTTGAGAATTTAATTTGAGGTTTTCTATGTCATTTTTAAAGCCATCCATCTTCAAAGAAAGTTCCTGTAAGGTATATGTCATCAATTGCAGTTCTTTTTTCAAAGCAGGATCTGGATGAGAATTCCTTGAGTTGTTTATAATCATTGACTCAATATATCTCCAAGTTACTTGACAGGAAAATTTCTGTATATCTCCACCAAAATTGATATTTATGTAGTTTAGTAGTTTATCTATAGATTTCTGACATCTTAAACTTGAAAATAATAACATTTTCCTATATTAATATACTAGTTTATGGAGCTCTCAAAATTCACTGCCCTCAGTTGGCCATCTAGGCTTCGCCCCCATCATCTAATATCTTGTCTTCAGGTTTCTTCTAATCTTTCTACACATTTAGATGGTGACACATTTTGGTATTGGTATTTGAAGTAAGATAAAAAGAGGGAGTGGAATAGGAAAAACTAAAATCTATAATCAAGGAGTTTGGCTAATATAGCTAGAAGAAAGTATCATAAATAAGGCCCAAACCAATTAGGAGGTTATTGAATTGGAAACTTTTAGGTTCATAGGTTCATACTACTAGACTGTCTGCCCAAGGGCATTTATAAGCCTAGCCAGAGTGTGTCGGCTTTTGCCACTCCATTGATTAACTCATCCTCTGTCAAGCAGAGCCAATGAAGTGATCCCAGGGGTGTATTTTCTGTTACCCATCCACTCGTCAAGGTTTCTCTTGAAGAGTGTTAGTGAGGGGCTCTGCCTGATGTAATTTGGAATTTTGTTCCAAAGCATGGGGAGTCTCTGTGACAGGAATCTATCCCTCCAGCATGTTCTATTTATTGTTGTGGCGAGGTTTAGCTCACTAGAGCGCGTGGCTCGCAGTGACTTGGATTTTTTTTAGGTGGAGGATGTCCATCAATTCTGAGTTGGACATGGCTTTGTAAGTTAGGCAGAGATCACCTCTGAGTAAGTGATATGCCACTGAGTATAGCCGGAGTTTTTTCAGTCAGGCTGCATAGGACATATGTCTGAGGCCAGTAATCCTCTTGGTGAGGTACTTTTGTGGTCTTTCCAGCTGTTGGTTGTGTCTTGTGAGGTACATCCCAAATGGGACATTGTACTCTATGATGGGTCTGATGAGTGACAAGTAGAGGGGCACTAGAACCTCTTTATTTCTAGATGTAATCCCTTTAGTAATTAGATGGGCCACACAGAAGGATTCCTAACTACTTTGACAATATGATTGTCAAAGGAGAGATTACTATCTACCTGGGTCCCCAGATCTCTTATTACCTCTTCTGTATTAAGGGGGCTGCCACCTATCTGGTAATTCGTGGGTGTTTTGTTTTTCCCAAATGGGATGACTATGCATTTTTTGGCATTTAGCTTGAGGCCATGACTTTGACACCAGGTGTCCATCTCAGTAAGGTCCTTTCGGAGGATGTCCTTGTCAGCCAGAGTCAGTTATGGCTCCCAGTTTGCAGTCATCAGCGAACTTGGTTAGCCATAGTCCTCCTGTGTTTGCCTGTACTTCTGAGAAGTATATGCCGAACAGTAGGGGTCCCAGGACCGAGCCTTGCAGGACACCACTTGTGACTGGTTTAGAGTTGGACCTGGAGCCCTCTATTCTTACCGTGTGAGTTCTGTCTGTAAGCCAGTTGCCAACCCATCTTGTGACTCAGGGGTTTATGTTCAGACTGGTGAGTTTTTCTGTAATACCTGAGTAAGCAATGGTGTCAAAAGCCTTGGTGAGATCAAGGTAGGCTATGTGAACCACCTTTCCCTTGTCTATGGCCTTGGTGACTGTCTCAAAGAAGTCAACCAGGTTTAGTAGGCATGATCTACCCTTAAAAAAGGTGAACTGGGTCAGGTCAAGTATTTGGCGGTTCCCAATGTCTTTGTTAATGAGTTCCATGATGATGCGCTCCATAGCCTTGCAGACCAGGCTAGTCAGGCTTATGGGGCAATAGTTACCAGGGTCAGTTGTGGCCCCTCCTTTGTGGAGAGGAATAACCATTGCTGTGTCCATTCTATGGGCACGTAGCCTGTGGAGAGGCTGAGGTTGGACAGCGTGTTTAGGTGGGGGGGGGGGTTAGTTCATTCTGTACTTCGTGCAAGACGCAGCCTGGGACACCATCTGGTCCCATTGACGCTGTGTTTTTGGCTTTTTAAAGGGCTGTTTTCACCTATGCATCTGTGATTTTTGGGACACTACACATTTCTGGTATTGTTGTGGGCCCTTTTGGAGGTGTGGGGGGGTGAAGTTTGCACTGAGTCTATCTGCCAGGATGTTGGCAATATCAGTAGGTTCAGTATATTTTGTTCAGGAGAACCAAATAAGGGTACAGACCTAGTACCAAGAGAAGGTGGAATAACAAGGCAGTTTATTGTGCAAAAACCCAAACGCTTGCATACACGATACATTTTCGAAAATCTTCATCAAAGGCAAAACAGCAATGCAACAATATCCTCCACTTAAATAAATCCATCAGACCAAGCATGGACCAATGATTTCATTGAAACAATTACATATTTGAATAAATGATTCAATTGAAAAATATTTAAAAACACAAACACTGGTCTTTCTCTCAGTATAAATAGAACAAGTTCCAAAAACCATATTAATAAAATAAAAATAGATAAAAAATGTAATCTGTGTATATATAACATTAAAAAAAACAATAATAATAATTTTAATCATTTAATTATATATATATATATATATATATATATATATATATATATATATATATATACAAAAATATTTAATTATGTTAAAATTGATTTTTCTAAATATGTAAACTAATATTGACCTCTAGTGGCAGATTATAATTTTGCACTCCTCAACTTTAAAACTGGCATTATAGAAATTGTATCATTGAGGCCAGGAATCCTAGTAGCTTCTAGTGTGATCTGCCAATATAACTCTCTGTATTCTAGTTTGGTCTCCCACATACCTCCCCTGATTTCTTTGGGTACCACTTCAATAACAAAAAAATAAAAGGAAGCTGAAGGACATATAAGGGTATGTCTAAAAAGTGCATTGTTCATATTCTCCTTTTTTATTTCATAATAATGTTCGTACATCCTGGTTTTTAGTTTCCTCTCAGTTTTTCCAACATAGAAGGTCCCACAGGGGGAACACAAAGCTAAATAAACCATACCATGTGTGCTGCAATTAGAAAATGTGTGGCTCTTAATATACCTATTTCTACTGGGTATAAAAATACTGGAACAATTTTCAACATGTGGACATTGAGAACATGAACCACATTTGTAAGTCCCCTTTTTTCTGGATGAATAATCTAGTCTGGGGCCACTACCAAATTCAAATAATCTCTTAAAATTGGTGTCCCTCCTGTAAATAAACTTCAAAGTTGGGCTTTGAATTTGTCTTAGTTCAGTAATCTGAAGAAAACTTTCCCATTCTCTAATAATTACTTCCCTGATATTACGTGAGTCACCCGTATAATCCATTATGTATGCCCCTTCGTAACTAGGGTTAGAAGCTAAATCATTGATATGAGGATTCAATGTTTCATCATGCCCTAAAATAGGTGCAAATCTCCCTTTCCTACCCAAGACCACTTCTTTTATAATGTCTTGAACAAGGTTGTCAGGATAGTCCCTGTCTCTGAACATCTGGGAGACAATCTCAACTTCCTTTACAAAATCCTCTTCCTCAGATGTCATCCGACTAATTCTAGCTAACTGTCCTTTGACCAAGTTATTTTTCTGAAAAAATGGGTAACCACTATTGTAATGGAGGTAGGAATTGGAAAAAGTTTTTTTCCTGAAAACTTTGGAAGAAAAAGAGTGGTCAAGTTTGGTCAAGGAAATGTCCAAATAAACTAGTTCACTATTATTAAAAGAATGGGTAAAATCCAAAAAATCAGTGGTTCCTTTGAGGTATGTGAGAAATTCTAGAAATCTTTCATAAGAATCCTGCTAAAAAATAACAATATCATCCAGAAAACGTTTATATAAACACCAAAAATGGGAAAACTCACTGTTAGTAACAAATAGTTTCTCCCACCAAGACAAAACAATGTTTGCATAAGTAGGGGCACATTTTGCCCCCATAGCTACCCCTCTTTCCTGTTTAAAACATTTGCCCTCAAAATACATACAATTGTTTTTAAGTACTGTCTCCATGAGCAATAGACAGGTGTTAAAATCATTAGAACTATAATTACAACTCTCTCTCATGCTTTCCTCCAGCCATAAAAGACCTGTTTCATGAGGAATAGAACCAAAAAGGTCAACTATGTCCAGGGTAACAAACAATAGATTGGAATTGAAAAGTTCAGGTTTTATATATCTTAAAAAATACCATGAATCCTTCAAGATAGTAATCCCTTGGTTTGAGAGGGGTTTCAATTTTACATCTAAATACTTGGCTAGAGGAGCAGTCACAGACCCCTCTGAAGAAACTATAAGTCTTAAAGGTGGGTCCGAAGGATCCTTGTGGACCTTCGGAATACCAAAAACTGAGGGTGTCCTGGGGTACCTGTTGTACAAAAAATTAAAAGTATCCAAATCTATAGATTCTTCCAATAACAAATCATTTAAAAGCAAAGCAATTTTAGAGTGAGCTATGTTTACCTCGTTAATAGAAGCCTTAGAATATTTTGAATCATCTAGTAACATATCTTTCATTTTAGATTCGTATAAAATATAGTCCATTAAAACTGTACCCCCTCCTTTATCTGGTTGCATAATTCTTAAAGACTTGTTATTGGTAAGTTGGTTCAACAACAATTTCTCATCCTTTGAAAGGTTAGAATATATCTTATGTGTATTAATAGTATTCCTAATCTCCCTTTCCATGATAATTTCTAGGTTTTTAAGCTGTGGGTGTAGAGGTGGGTTATAAGTACTTTTTCTCTTAAAAATGGACTGTCCATGTACAGGTTGTGAATCTGCCAACACCAAGGCCAAGTTTCTTTTACGTAAAAACAACTTCATATCAATTATAGCCTGAGGAATATTACCTTTTCTGATAGGTATATATTTAAAACCTTTGGAAAACAATTTAAAATGATCCAGGTTAATTACTTCAGCACTATAATTAAAAATCTTATAATTACTGTGTTCAAAAATATTACCATAGTGTTTGATTCCAACATTGGAATCTGTATTGACTAATATCTGGGATTCCCCCTGTAATAATGATGTTGATTGTAATAGACAGGTTTCTTGTTCCGAATTCTGTTGGATCTGCGGGGGAGGGGTGGAAAATCCAAAGGGTCTGGATGATAGGATTCTGTAAAAACTTTGTTATTTTCATCCCCCACCGAGTTTGTATTAATTGTAGGCTTATGATTTGTTCCTATATAACCTTCTGGGGTGTATAAATTGAAAGGTCTTGGTTTGGGGTAAGCAGTACCATTATGATATTCCTTAATATCCCTTTCCAGTTTTCCTTGCTTTCTCCTCATATTATTTTTACAGTCTGAATCAATCTGTTTAAATATATTAAAATATAGTGCTTTCTCAGACTCAACACTAAACAAAAGATCTTGCATAATAGCGGAGTTAATAGATTCCATTTTCTCCAACAATAAATGTCTAATTCTTTCATTTTCTACAATAAGAGCCCTAACAATATCTAAACCACACTTATCAAAAATTTTTAAAAGTTCAGAATGAAATACAGAACCATTTTCAACCAGATCGGGAAATTTACAAACCCTCAAACCCTTAGGAACTATATTTTTACTAATACATTCCTTAAGAAAAGTATTATCGCAGCCAAGTCTTTTAAATTTGTCCATATAAAAATACAAAGCATCCAAACTTTCCCTGTAGGTTCGGGTATCTCTTTCCTGGTTAACGACCCCTGGGTAGTTAGTATGCAAGGGATAGTTTTGTTCAATAAAACCATTGTAATTAGCCAAATAATTATCAGTAAAGTCACCTTGTACTGAAGGAAGGTCCTCAGTTCTATCATCCGAACAGCGCAGATTGCCATGACCATCATTAGCATCATTAACGGTATTGTTGGACTGTAGTAAACGTGGAAAATCATCATAATCTTGTGTACCAGGGTTAACAGAAGCAGAGGAACCCTGTTTCGATTTAGTATTGTTACCATTTCCTTCCGTATTCGAATGAATTGCACAGCGTTTAACGCCTGAACAAACGCTCCGACAGGAAGCCATAGCTACAATTGACTGACATGCTGGGGTGAGCAATTCAACCAGTTGCGATAATTGGCCAATCACCTTCCGGAGATCACCCTTCTCCCCTCCTCGAAAGTCAATCTCGGTCTCGGTCTCCGCCCCTGAGAACTCCGCCATCCCAAAAAGAACAAAAAACAAATAGAGAGATGAAAGTGAACACTAGTGACCAGGAACAACCAAAAGTTCGCTCAGGAGAACCAAAAAAGGGTACAGACCTAGTACCAAGAGAAGGTGGAATAACAAGGCAGTTTATTGTGCAAAAACCCAAACGCTTGTATACATGATACGTTTTCGAAAATCTTCATCAAAGGCAAAACAGCAATACAACAATATCCTCCACTTAAATAAATCCATCAGACCAAGCATGGACCAATGATTTCATTGAAACAATTACATATTTAAATAAATGATTCAATTGAAAAATATTTAAAAACACAAACACTGGTCTTTCTCTCAGTATAAATAGAACAAGTTCCAAAAACCATATTAATAAAATAAAAATAGATAAATAATGTAATCTGTGTATATATAATGTTAAAAACAATAATAATAATTTTAATTAATCATTTCAAAATTATATATATATATATATATATATATATATATATATATATATATATATATATATATATATATATATACAAAAATATTTAATTATGTTAAAATTGATTTTTCTAAATATGTAAACTAATATTGACCTCTAGTGGCAGATTATAATTTTGCACTCCTCAACTTTAAAACTGGCATTATAGAAATTGTATCATTGAGGCCAGGAATCCTAGTAGCTTCTAGTGTGATCTGCCAATATAACTCTCTGTATTCTAGTTTGGTCTCCCACATACCTCCCCTGATTTCTTTGGTTACCACTTCAATAACAAAAAAATAAAAGGAAGCTGAAGGACATATAAGGGTATGTCTAAAAAGTGCATTGTTCATATTCTCCTTTTTTATTTCATAATAATGTTCGTACATCCTGTTTTTTAGTTTCCTCTCAGTTTTTCCAGCATAGAAGGTCCCACAGGGGGAACACAAAGCTAAATAAACCACACCATGGGTGCTGCAATTAGAAAATGTGTGGCTCTTAATATACCTATTTCTACTAGGTATAAAAATACTGGAACAATTTTCAACATGTGGACATTGAGAACATGAACCACAAGTCCGCTTTTTTCTGGATGAATAATCTAGTCTGAGGCCACTACCAAATTCAAATAATCTCTTAAAATTGGTGTCCCTCCTGTAAACAAACTTCAGAGATACCCGAACCTACAGGGAAAGTTTGGATGCTTTGTATTTTTATATGGACAAATTTAAAAGACATGGCTGTGATAATACTTTTCTTAAGGAATGTATTAGTAAAAATATAGTTCCTAAGGGTTTGAGGGTTTGCAAATTTCCCAGTCGGGTTGAAAATGGTTCTGTATTTCATTCTGAACTTTTAAAAATTTTTGATAAGTGTGGTTTAGATATTGTTAGGGCTCTTATTGTAGAAAATTAAAGAATTAGACATTTATTGTTGAAGAAAATGGAATCTATTAACTCCGCTATTATGCAAGATCTTTTGTTTAGTGTTGAGTCTGTGAAAGCACTATATTTTAATATATTTAAACAGATTGATTCAGACTGTAAAAATAATATGAGGAGAAAGCAAGGAAAACTGGAAAGGGATATTAAGGAATATCATAATGGTACTGCTTACCCCAAACCAAGACCTTTCAATTTATACACCCCAGAAGGTTATATAGGAACAAATCATAAGCCTACAATTAATAGAAACTCGGTGGGGGATGAAAATAACAAAGTTTTTACAGAATCCTATCATCCAGACCCTTTGGATTTTCCACCCCTCCCCCGGAGATCCAACAGAATTCGGAACAAGAAACCTGTCTATTACAATCAACATCATTATTACAGGGGGAATCCCAGATATTAGTCAATACAGATTCCAATGTTGGAATCAAACACTGTGGTAATATTTTTGAACACAGTAATTATAAGATTTTTAATTATAGTGTTGAAGTAATTAACCTGGATCATTTTAAATTCTTTTCCAAAGGTTTTAAATATATACCTATGAGAAAAGGTAATATTCCTCAGGCTATAATTGATATGAAGTTGTTTTTACGTGAAAGAAACTTGGCCTTGGTGTTGGCAGATTCACAACCTGTACATGGACAGTCCATTTTTAAGAGAAAAAGTACTTATAACCCACCTCTACACCCACAGCTTAAAAACCTAGAAATTATCATGGAAAGGGAGATTAGGAATACTATTAATACACATAAGATATATTCTAACCTTTCAAAGGATGAGAAACTGTTGTTGAACCAACTTACCAATAACAAGTCTTTAAGAATTATGCAACCAGATAAAGGAGGGGGTACAGTTTTAATGGACTATATTTTATATGAATCTAAAATTAAAGATATGTTACTAGATGATTCAAAATATTCTAAGGCTTCTATTAACAAGGTAAACATAGCTCACTCTAAAATTGCTTTGCTTTTAAATGATTTGTTATTGGAAGAATCTATAGATTTGGATATTTTTAATTTTTTGTACAACAGGTACCCCAGGACACCCTCAGTTTTTGGTATTCCGAAGGTCCACAAGGATCCTTTGGACCCACCTTTAATACTTATAGTTTCTTCAGAGGGGTCTATGACTGCTCCTCTAGCCAAGTATTTAGATGTAAAATTGAAACCCCTCTCAAACCAAGGGATTACTATCTTGAAGGATTCATGGGATTTTTTAAGATATATAAAACCTGAACTTTTCAATTCCAATCTATTGTTTGTTACCCTGGACATAGTTGACCTTTTTGGTTCTATTCCTCATGAAACAGGTCTTTTATGGCTGGAGGAAAGCATGAGAGAGAGTGGTAATTATGGTTCTAATGATTTTAACACCTGTCTATTGCTCATGGAGACAGTACTTAAAAACAATTGTATGTATTTTGAGGGCTAATTTTTTAAACAGGAAAGAGGGGTAGCTATGGGGGGCAAAATGTGCCCCTACTTATGCAAAAATTGTTTTGTCTTGGTGGGAGAAACTATTTGTTACTAACAGTGAGTTTTCCAATTGTTGGTGTTTATATAAACATTTTCTGAATGATATTGTTATTTTTTGGCAGGATTCTTATGAAAGATTTCTAGAATTTCTCACATACCTCAAAGGAACCACTGATTTTTTGGATTTTAACCATTCTTTTAATAATAGTGAACTAGTTTATTTGGACATTTCCTTGACCAAACTTGACCACTCTTTTTCTTCCAAAGTTTTCAGGAAAAAAACTTTTTCCAATTCCTACCTCCATTACAATAGTGGTCACCCATTTTTTCAGAAAAAGAACTTGGTCAAAGGACAGTTAGTTAGAATTAGTCGGATGACCTCTGAGGAAGAGGATTTTGTAAAGGAAGTTGAGATTGTCTCCCAGATGTTCAGAGACAGGGACTACCCTGACAACCTTATTCAAGACATTATAGAAGAAGTGGTCTTGGGTAGGAAAGGGAGATTTGCATCTATTTTAGGGCATGATGAAACATTGAATCCTCATAGCAATGATTTAGCTTCTAACCCTAGTTACGAAGGGGCATACATAATGGATTATACGGGTGACTCACGTAATATCAGGGAAGTAATTATTAGAGAATGGGAACGTTTTCTTCAGATTACTGAACTAAAACAAATTCAAAGCCCACCTTTGAAGTTTATTTACAGGAGGGACACCAATTTTAAGAGATTATTTGAATTTGGTAGTGGCCCCAGACTAGATTATTCATCCAGAAAAAAGGGGACTTACAAATGTGGTTCATGTTCTCAATGTCCACATGTTGAAAATTGTTCCAGTATTTTTATACCTAGTAGAAATAGGTATATTAAGAGCCACACATTTTCTAATTGCAACACCCATGGTGTGGTTTATTTAGCTTTGTGTTCCCCCTGTGGGACCTTCTATGTTGGAAAAACTGAGAGGAAACTAAAAACCAGGATGTACGAACATTATTATGAAATAAAAAAGGAGAATATGAACAATGCACTTTTTAGACATACCCTTATATGTCCTTCAGCTTCCTTTTATTTTTTTGTTATTGAAGTGGTACCCAAAGAAATCAGGGGAGGTATGTGGGAGACCAAACTAGAATACAGAGAGTTATATTGGCAGATCACACTAGAAGCTACTAGGATTCCTGGTCTCAATGATACAATTTCTATAATGCCAGTTTTAAAGTTGAGTAGTGCAAAATTATAATCTGCCACTAGAGGTCAATATTAGTTTACATATTTAGAAAAATCAATTTTAACATAATTAAATATTTTTGTATATATATATATATATAATTTTTAAATGATTAATTAAAATTATTATTATTGTTTTTTTAACGTTATATATACACAGATTACATTATTTATCTATTTTTATTTTATTAATATGGTTTTTGGAACTTGTTCTATTTATACTGAGAGAAAGACCAGTGTTTGTGTTTTTAAATATTTTTCAATTGAATCATTTATTTAAATATGTAATTGTTTCAATGAAATCATTGGTCCATGCTTGGTCTGATGGATTTATTTAAGTGGAGGATATTGTTGTATTGCTGTTTTGCCTTTGATGAAGATTTTCGAAAACGTATCATGTATACAAGCGTTTGGGTTTTTGCACAATAAACTGCCTTGTTATTCCACCTTCTCTTGGTACTAGGTCTGTACCCTTATTTGGTTCTCCTGAGTGAACTTTTGGTTGTTCCTGGTCACTAGTGTTCGCTTTCATCTCTCTATTCAGTATATTTTGTGCTATTTTGCACTAGTTCAGTGCATATCTGTGAGTTGCCGCTTAGATTCTTAACATAGCTAAAAAGGCTTTGTGGTTATCTTTTGAATCCTTGGCTATTTTTCTTTTGAAGTTAGCCTTGGATGATTTCATGAAGGACCTTAGTTTCTTACTGATACTGATCAGGGATGTCTTTCCTTCTTGGGATTTGCTTTTTTTTCTGAACTAGTTTCCTCCTTCTGTTGTATAGCTTGTTTATTGCAGGGGTCCACCAAACTGGTTTCCTACTCTTAGAGGAGTGAGTCTTGGTTTTGCTAGGGATGAGACGATCCATGCATCCTTGTAGGTGCTCATAGAGTGCATTTGTAAAGGTTTTTACATCTTGGACTGCATTATCCTTTAGCGTGGGGGCTGTGAAACTTACCACCTCTGTCTTAAGTAAGGTGAAGTTTGCTTTAGAAAAGTTTTTTACTGTGGTTTCCTTAGTTGGGGGTGGTGATGGGGTGTGGACATCCAGAGTGATTAGTTTATGGTCTGATCTAACCAGTGATGGTTTATCTCCGATGTGGAACACCTGTCATCCATGTTGGTCATGACCAGGTCCAATATGTTTTCACCTCCGGTAAGGGAGTTTACCAGCTGATCAAGGGCGTTTGAGTTGATGAATTCCAGGAAACGTGTGATATGAGTTGCAGCCTGGTAGTGCTGGGGTGCTCTCTGGAGCCTTGAACCAGGTTTCAGTTACTGCACAGATGTCAACGTTCTCCATACTGAGGAGTTCTTCAAGAGCATGCATTTTGAGATTTAAACTCTTGGCGTTGAGTAGCAGAAACCTCAGTTTTTTGTTAATTGTGCTGTTTATGGAGGTGGGTTTGACTTTTGAGCCTTGCCTAAAAAAGGCACTATGGGAGCAGGAAGAGCCTTGGCCAGTATTCGAAAGCCTAGGAGTGACAGGTGCAAGCCGTCTCTTGCTAAGCAAAGTGGCTTGTCGAGCATGTCGTCCCAGGCTGTCAGACACTGGATCCCCTTTGAATGACACCAAAAGCTTAGCCACTTGTTGAAATTGATCATTTTTTTCTTTATACTGAGGTATCATTCTTGGTGAGGGCAGGATGCTACTCAGAGTCAGGGTCATAGCACCCTGTGCTGCATAATCAGAGAACTCTTACATGTCTCTTTTCATGTAGTCCAGGGAGGTACGTCTCAGGTCATTCACACCAACATGAACAATGACAGAGTCATATTTGTACTTGTTCTGGAGTGACTTGAGTGCTTGTGTTATGTGGCGGATTCTGGCTCCTGACAGGCAGCTAACATTAACCTTCTGCTTGTCCAGCCTAGTGAGTGGGATGTCAGTGTGCCTGACTATAGAGTCACCTATTACTAGTCTGTTAGGTATGTTATTTTGCCTTAAGGGCTGTGATTGTGCGGCACACTGATTTTGTGTTTTATGTGTTGTCTGGTTTGTGACGGGAAGTGCAGGTTGTTTGGGTGTCTGCTTTGGAGGTCTCTGATGCTTTTGCAGGTTTTTATTTAGAGCCTCCGAGTATGATTTTGTGTATTTATTTGTATTTTTTGACAGTGCTGTTTTAATAGGTCTGTGTGCAGCTGGAGTTGTGGTGCAAGTGTTAACCTTCTCCTCTTGATGATCTGTTGGGTGGAGACAGCGTAGCTTCCAGTTTGGCTGTATAATTGCATCTCTTGCATATGTTAGTGTTTTGTGGTAGGAGGAGAGGGTTGTCTGTGTACATGAGGCAGTTGTAACATTGCATCAGGATACCCAGATTCACCAGCTGGTCTGGAGAGTGCCCATTAAGTTGCCCTTTGGTCATCCCTGAATAGTAGGGTGAGCTGCTTAGTCACTTGGTTGGTGAGGGGTGAATAAAGAGCCTTGCCCTGCTGGCAATCAGTGTCAGGGTATATTAATGCTTGCTATTAGGTCTGAGCAAGTGCTGGGCTGTAAGATGCTTTTTGAGTGCTTAGGTTGAGAGTTAGACTAGTTTCAAGGGAAAAACTAAAGTGGAGACTTAGTGGAGCCGGGAATAATTTAACGTAGCTAACCGTCACTGCCCTGTGCGCAAAACTGTGCAAATGCGGTTTTTATTGTAGGGAAATGATAGAAATTAGCCCAAAATGGCCAATAAACTACTAACTTCTGGGCTGGAACCACTCCTCCAGGGACAAATAGGTTGCTCAAAGCTCTCCTCTCTCACAGGTGAACAGAGAAACTTCCTTCTATCCAAGTAAGGTATGGGCAACTTAGAAACTAGTATCACAGTCTTGATTTCAGCACTAGCCTGAAATCTGAACAATACTAGCTTAGAAAGGCAGGAAACAAGGATTTTTTTTTTTTTTTTTTTTTTTTTTGAAAAGATAAGGCACAAACAGTAAAAAATACACTTAAAACAGTTTTAAATGACTACAAATGATCAGAAAAGGCAATCACACATTAGTGTGTAGCCTACAACGGTTAAACAAATTATTTAAACAAAAAACTTTTTAAAAGTGCAGGCAGTCAAATAAGTACAATAAACACTGGAAAATCTGCGTTTAGGCGGAAAACAGTTAAGTACAGCAAGAAAGTACAGAAAAGTGATACTTAATCACTCCAAAGTCTCTCTTCTAAGCTAGAAGGCTTGTATCAGTTTAAGGCTTTCTAGTGCTACCCAGTAGGTTAGTGACAGGAAAGATGGGAAACAAGCACAGATGTGGTCTTTTAAACCAGAAAGTTGAAAGAGACAGACAAACTGTCCAAATGGTCAATAAACTACAATTTCTGGGCCAAGAACTTCTCCTCTCATGGTAAACAGGCTACCTAGTGCTTACCACTCCCACTGATAAGCTTGATAAGCTGGAAGGCTTTCTTTCAACACAGAAAGGCTTGTGGGGCTCAGAAGCTTACCAACAGTCCTGGATACATCAACTCTGTATCTGGACTAGACTAGTTACATGAAAGGAGGGAAACAATCGCAAGTGCGGCTTTTAAACCAGAAAGTTGAAAGAGATGGAAAAAAACTGCCCAAACGGCCAGTGGGTACAATTTCTGGGCCAGGAACCACTCCTCCTGTGGTAGACAGGCTACCTAATGCTTACCACTCCCACTGATAAGCTAGAAGGCTTCTCTCTAACACAGAAAGGCTTGGGGGGCTCAGAAACTTATTAAAAGTCCTGGATACAGCACATCTGTACCTGGACTAGACTAGTTACAGGAAAGGCGGGGAACAAGTACAAATGTAGGCTTTTAAGCCAGCAAGTTGAAAGAGATGGAAAACTGCCCAAATGGCCAAATAAACTACAATTTATGGGCCAGAACTCACTCTTCCCATGGAGGATAGGCTACCTAGTGCTTATCACTACCACTGATAAGCTAGAAGGCTTCCCTCCAGCACAGAAAGGCTTGGGGGGCTCAGAAGCTTACTAACAATCCTGGATACAACAACTCTGTAACCGGACTAGGCTAGTTATAGGAAAGGCAGGAAACAGGCACAAGTGCAGCTTTCAAACCAGAAAGTTGAAAGAGATGGAAAAAAACTGCTCAAGCAGCCAATAGCTGCAATTTCTAGGCCAGGGACAACTCCTCTTGTGGTAGATAGGCTACCTGATGCTTACCACTCCCACTGATAAGCTAAAAGGCTTCCCTACAACACGGAAAGGCTTCGGGGGCTCAGAAGCTTACAAAGAGTCCTGGATACAGCAAATCTGTACCTGGACTAGACTAGTAACAGGAAAGGCAGGAAACAAGTGCAAACACAGACTTTTAAATCAGAAGGTTGAAAAAGATGGAAAAGCTTCTCAAACGGCCAATAAACTATAATTTCTTGGCCAGAAACCACTCCTGCTGTGGTAGATAGGTTACCTAGTGCTTACCACTCCCACTGATAAGCTAGAAGGCTTCTCTCCAACACAGAAGGGCTTGGGGGGCTCAGAAGCTTGCCAACAGTCCTGGATACAGCAAGTCTGTATCTGGACTTGACTAGTTCCAGGAAAGGCAGGAAACAAGCTTAGAATTTTTTTTTTGTTACAGAAAAGCATCTAAAACAGCAGTAAATGCAATTCAAATTGTAGTGCAGGCCAGCACACCCAACCCAAGTGTGTAGCAACACTACGGCAAATACAGTTCAAATAAATGCAATTAAATTATCAAATGACTAAAAAACAAGTGCTGAAGTAAGTAAATTAGAAGGTTACTAACAAGCAGTAATAAGTGCAGAGTAAGAACGACTGAACAGATAACAGCACGCAGAAGAGCAACTAAGATAGTTGCAGTAAGAGCAGCTGAATAAAATATATATATATATATATATATATATATATATATATATATATAGTTTTTTTTTTTTTTTTTTTTTTTTTTTGAGGGAGGAACAGAACAGGATTAAGAGGCTACAGGGGATGTTTTTCTCAAATGCTCTCTTTGTACACAGTAGGAGTGCCTGAAATCAGAATATGATCTCACTGCACTCATTTGAATGAGCAAATGAGATAGGCCCAGAAGGAGTATCCAAATACAAATCTACAAGAGGGGCGGGCAATTTCAAAGTCACCAACATTAACACCAAAACAAGAACATGGAGGGTGGGTGGGGAACTAACTGTAGAGAGACAGCCACAACTTCAGTTGACTTAATATTCCGTGAAAAACACAAATAAATTAAATACAGTACTATATGCAAAAGAGCAGATAAAAGTGTACTTAAATTCACTTATATGTCCAGCTAATTTCAGGTAGATGTTAGCCGGCCAAAGCTCTGCTATTAAGCAGAGATAACTCAAAATGTACCACTTATAAGGCAAGACAGAATGTCAGTGATGAGCTGAAACTACCCCCTCACTGCTATCAATGGCTACACAGAAATTCTAAAAAGTACTCTGTAGAGAGACAGCCACAACCTCCGTTGAGTTAACATTCAGTGAAAAACACAAATAAATTAAATACAGTGCTATATGCAAAAGAGCAGATAAAAGTGTACTTAAATTCACTTATACATCCAGCTGATTTCAGGTAGATGTTAGCTGGCCAAAGCTCTGATATTAAGCCAAGATAACTCAAAATGTACCACATATATAGTAGCTAAACAAAGAGAGGCAAGAGTGTAAAACTATTTAGTGCAGAACTGTTTAGTCTTGATCTAATAAATATGTGTTCCATTAAAAGGTATGCATTTAGTGCCATCTAGATACAAGTCAGCTAAAATCTGCCGTAATGTAAATTAGAAGTTACTTCAGGTGATTATCTGGAAATGGCAGATCCACATTTGGACTACAGTATAAGTTTTTCTTTTGCTGTTTTACGAAATAAGCTTCCTTGTGCACAATTGCTGAGGATGGTGTAGAGGACAGAAGCAGTGCAACAGGTGTGTGGCTTGGACAGTAGTACCTATGGATAGGTGGAGATTAACATAGTAATGGTTATATGGTGGGGGGGGGGGCACAGCCGTCCAGGAGCTGTGGGTACAAATTGGAAAATCCTAGCTACACCACTGCTCTGTATGGCAATGAGTGTGGAAAATAAACTCACCGTCTTGTTTACTCTGCGTTACAGTGTGTAAGAGAAGTGAGCTCCTTATCAGACCATAGTTGGGTCAGGGTTCAATTCCAAGTTATTATCCTTTTTTTTAAAAATGGTGTCAGGATGGTATTAGCTAAGTAAATAAATGTGATCATGACTGCGAATGTGACTATCAGTGGCCACATTGAAGTATGTGTCTTCCCCATATTTTATCAGTAATGCCATTGCCTACTTCAATACAGTTGTACAACTTGTAGCTATTTTGCTGGCCTCGCTGAAAATCACAAGCTAGTTGTGTGCACTAGCTTTCTGCAAATAATAACAGGTTGTTACATCTTTTGAAATGATAATTATGAATCATCAGATATGCTATTTGTTTATGGCCAGATATCTTGAAAGGTTTGTGCAGTATGCTTCTTTAGAGTGAGGACCGTTTCCGCATCACATTAGATGCACATTTCATTCATCATCACCTCAACATGACAGAAAAGGAATCATACAGCAGATTTTTAAACCTAGCACACTACAGGTGCAATCATAAAGTACTGAGTCAAGGTAACGTGTTCATATTATCCATCAGCAGAATCATGTCAGTATGCAAAAACCATGAGACCTGTACATGCACCAGACTAATAAATTCACATACATAAAGAGGGGTGGGAGTGAAAAGATGAATACAAGGAGAGATGAATATACACATAGCAATGTTTGGAGTACTATAACATTCATGGTCATCTTTTTGATCTGTTCTCATTATTAAGCTGCCATGTTCTGTAGAATAAAGTGACTGACATAAGGGTAAAGAAGGGTTAGGCGATGCATAGCAAGCTTATGAAAAGCACTACAAGGTTGGATAAATATGCGATAGTTGTGGGTATGGATGTCACTTCAGATATTCACTTTTAGCCAGCATTTAATATATTTCCATGAGAACTCATGAGTGTAGCAAATGTTAAGATCTGGGTGATTAAACATATCATAGACATATAACATCACGCTAAGAAATTATGTGAGATGCATCTGGAATCAAAGCCTTGTTGCTATGGGCAAAAAATCTTCAGTCGAGTGATTTATGTCAACACTGTACATAAGAATTTGTACTTTGTTACATTCAGTAGTCTAAAGAGCTGTCAGAGTAACTTGTTTCAAAGTACTCCCTTAACTCTGTTTTATCTCTGTGTTCCTTTAACGCAGCATATTTAAACATCATTGCAAGGAGATAACCAGATTAGTACAGCATGATGGCAAAAACTCACCAGGTTTTGCCATAGGAGATATAAAGCCATTCAACACTACTTGGCATCAGTGCATAATGCTAAACTCCTTGCAAATGCAGAGGACAAAATGTGAAGCCTTTTTTATGTTCCATTTCTGGCCATGTGTGTGGTGTATGATTCTGTTTTTTGATCAGATTACAGGTGTGATAATGGGGTTGATAGGAAAGTGGTAAAATGGGGGGTACACAAGAAGAGGGAAGAACAAAGGGAAAGTAATAAAGGCATATGCAGGATGGAATTAGGAAACAACTATAGATATCCACTTCTTGAATACTAGAATATGAACATGTGTAGAAAATTGGATGAATTTGGACTGACACAACACACATTTGTAATAACAATGCAATAGTGTTGTATAACCAATTTGACAAATCAGGTGCATCAAAAAGATACATATGAGAAATGGAGAGCTATGTATGCGACTTTTTTTGTGGAATTTAAGAAGAGAAGAATGATGAGAAAGGGACATAGGAATGTGAGTGTCAGATAGGTAGATAGGTGAGGATGCAGATGCAGACAAACAGGACAACAAACAAGACAAACACAGGGATCGTGATGGACACAAAATGTTGGGGGACACCATAACTGGTGATAGGTAGGTGACATGAGGGACACAAGCTCATCAAGCACTGGAACATTGAGAATTTATTCCTCACACTCAGAACTGTCATCACTGTCCCCTTCCTAGGTTCTCTGGGAGATTGCTTGATGGGGGAGTCTCTTTTCTATTTTACTGAGCAACCTCTCTAGATGACTGATGTGGGCACCAAGGCCAGTTTCTATGACATCATGCACCATCCCTGACAGCTCCTACCCGGTGACATAGTCACCACCTCCACCAATACTTCTGGAGGGTACCAATGCAACAGCAGCCAGGACAACTATACCTGATGTGGATGTGCCAGGTAATGCAGGGGCTGCTGAGGCAGTATTGCCAGGTTGCATCACAGAAGTGCTGGGTGTTGGTGCAGCAGCTGCTGGAGGGTTGGCAGGGTGGGCAGAATGGTGTGACATCAAAATGGTGTGTTTCCGTTATGATTAAAAAACAAGATAGATAAAGGGCGGTATGAGACAAAAAAAAAGAAAATAGGTAATTAGAACCATTATATGTCACATTCATATTTTATTACAATAAATATACTTTTCTTATTATATCAGCAATACAGCTTCCCCAGCCCCAAAAATGATTGTAAATTGTTACAAGTAATCCTTGAAATATGCAGATATTTCATATATGCTTTTAAAGATACTACAGATTAAATTAGTAACATGGTATGAAATCTAATATTTCTGCAAATAAAATTTAAAAATGGCATTTGTTTTGCCCTGATCCATTGCTTTGGCACCCTTCTTAAAGAATTCCACCAGGCTGAGTAGACATGACCTGCTCTTGATGATTGGGTTGGATTCAGTGTCCTGTGTTTGTGGATACTTGTCCAGATAGACATTTCTGCACATCAGGATGTTTTATTTTGCTGGCTATTGATTGCTACTAATGGTAGGCAT
This sequence comes from Protopterus annectens, assembly GCF_019279795.1. Classification (NCBI taxonomy): domain Eukaryota; kingdom Metazoa; phylum Chordata; order Ceratodontiformes; family Protopteridae; genus Protopterus; species Protopterus annectens. The sequence continues at coordinate 982,165,144 of NC_056729.1, forward strand.
GTCATGCATACAGTTGTTTGCATACAATACCGTTACCACAAAATATAGTATATTCTCATGTGTCAGAGGCTGTGCTGATTGAACATTATAAGTATTTGTTACTGTTGCGTTCATTATGTAGTTATGGGTTGGTTCAGCCAATTACCATGCTGCCTAACTCAGATGTTTGTCATATGGCTTACCTAGTTTCCACAATATTGTCATGCAAAAAGTACCTTCATTATAACAGTGTCATTTGGTGGCTGTTCATAGGTTAGTACTAAGCTAACTGCCCTTGTGAGCCATTTTAAGCCTAAATAATTACCCCTTGTGAGACTCAAACCCTGCTCTTTGTGTTTGTAAGGCAAATACCTTAATCATTAGGCCACCCTCCTGCCAAGACTACAATTTACATTCACACAAAGACATATCTGCTCTGAGAAGACATGCTAGGGAAAACAAAAGGAATAAAGACAGTCACTCAGATGAACAGTTTACTGAGGTAGACAAAATTATTAAACAGTGCACATTCCAATAATAAGATCTTGAAGTTTACAAGCGTTTATCTTCTCAAATTTTAGTTATGTTAATGTGCCATGTGGCAGTGTCATTTATGAATCCATTCAAATGCCAGGATATTTTACATGTGCTTATTTAATATATGCTTGCCATGCTTCATGCTGGCTAATATTCAAATGTTCAGGTGATGTCATGATTCCAACTGGTAAGCTGTGGGATGCATGCCATTGCATGGCTTTGATTGAACTGCTCATATTAGTGATGGGTACGTTCTTCCTGACATGTTCTTCTATTGGACATGTCCATTACTGTAGATAAAGTGACATAGGAAAAGAGTTGTGCACATTAGGAGCCATTCAATAGCAGCAATTATGTTGATTATAATTGTGCTACTTGCTAATGTTTGCACTATTTAAAACTGAATTTTGCATTAAATAACAACTTTGATGTATGTTGCAATACATTTAGTGTCATATTTGTATTTGCAGAGATCACAAGTGGATGGGATGTTAATTAAGTATGATAGATTGCAGATATGCACATAATTTTCATTTTAAGGTCAGTTGTGATGTTTGTGGAAATGTTGGTGTGATAGACATTTGCTTTTCATTTGTCATGTTTTGTATTTTATCTTGACAGAGCATAGGAACCATTGGATGATCACCAGTCAGACAGAGATGATGAACATGTGCCAGGCCTCTGATGGAGTCCTCTGATGATGACAGTGATGACAACAATGATGATGAAGAAACTGGACCTTCAGCTGCCCATGCTCTCATGCCTGCTGCACCCTGAAGGAGACAATGCCAGGACTGGAGCAGAGACACTTATCCAGATGACATCTGGGAGGTTGAGACCAGTGTGTTTCAAAAACAAATGACGGACATGATGGGGAACTTCCTGAAGAATATGGAACATGCTATGCACAACATGTTCAGGGAGCTAACCCATGGGTTCACTTGTGAGGCTCATCCTCATCAGCCTGGTTCTTTCAGTCCATGAGTATTGTCTGCATGCTCCAATTGTGTTATGCTTCTACCATGCTGTTTGCCATATAATTGACTGGACTGTATATGATCTGTTGTGCATGCATATCATGTAGCTGCCATGCTTATGTGTTATCATTATGTATCATCATATATATATATATATATATATATATATATATATATATATATAGATATATACATACATACACACACACATATATATATATATATATATATATAGATATATATACATATATATATATTTATATATATATATATATATATATATATATATATATATATATATATATATAGATATATATATACAGATGTGTATATATATATATATATATATATATATATATATATATATATATATATATATAGATCTATATATATATATACATATATATATATATATATATATATATATATATATATATATATATATATATATGTATGTATAGCTATGAAATGATACAGCAGTTAAGAATTACACATGTTCACAGGCCGTGCCAATGGGGGTGAGGGGCCCACTCAACAAATGAGCAACACGTAGCATTAATCCCCCACCCCCAGCCAGACAGGTGAAACATACAAACACACAAAAAGTAAATAACCACTGCTTCCCAAACTACAGGCTGGATACTAGCAGTGATAGAGACCCACCAAGTCTAATCTTGAAACAAAGACAATAACTTCTCTTGTGGGACAACCCAAAAATTTAAGGCATATTTGGGTTCCTGGCATTACATAGATGCACAATGGCTGGGCGCGTATTTTCTCTGACTACAAGTTTGGGGAAGCCTGATGATCCATAGGTCGAGACAACATACGTGATAGGTCCCGAGAAGTAGAGAGTGGTCAGTGTGTAGTGGTGTGTTTAGACACGACCTGCACCCGGAGTAAGGATGAGTGCTATAGAGGAGGTGCAGGTGGGAGTATGGGTATGAAATTATGGGCCTAGGTGTGCAGGTGTTGGCTAGAACGGTTCTATTTGGACTGTCCCAGGGATGTAAGTGATAGTGTGCATTGGGCAGAGCCAGCGCCTAACAAGCAGCCACAGTCTATTTTACATGGCAAAGTATGGTATAACCAGATGTGTTTTTGCAAATCCTACTAAATATCACCAAAGAATACATGGTTGCAACACTGCACTGTAGGTATGTAAGCTGAACTAATTGTCCTCACCCCCACCCAGTGGAGTGAGTGTCCAAATCTACCCCCAAATACAATGTATGTACACAGCTGTTGCTGTAGAAGAAATGGCCAGCTGTGGACCTTCCCATCAGCCTTCCTGCACATCCCTGGCCATTTCCCCTATTATCTGCTCCTCTGTGTGCCCCGTTAACACCACTTACCTATCACCCCCTGTGTAATTACTATTAATGTTCACAGTCACAAGTAGGTGACACCCTCTTCCCCAACTATATTGGCAGAATCAGGAGCCCCCTATCCACATGTGTTAACTCAGCTGTCCCACATGACACATATAAATAACACATGAAGGAACACCTCAAGCACACTTGGATGAGCACATGCTCACCACCTGATGAAGTCCCTCCCCCAAATAACACTCTATACCCCTACACCAACTAGTGAAACCGAAACCTCCTGTCCTGCCTCGCATACAAATCCCAACATCCTGCAAACCTTCCCTATTGCTCCCACACAAATCATTCCAGCAGCCTACTATACAGTTACAATGTCCCCACCTCTACCTACCTTCCTGTTCCTTCACTATTCTCTTCTACTTCACCACACAGGTATGGCATAACCAAACCTAACCCGAATACCTGAATGTTACCTATCCAGAAATGTTAAACTGGAATCTCACTTCACCTTAAACTGACCATTGTCAACAGTCATACCTGATATGTAAACCTGACCTAAGCATGTATAATACTGACATGTTAATGTGAACTAAGCATGAAGAATGTGGTACATAGCTATGTTAAGTCTGTTACTCTCTATGAATGTGTACACCTCAGTAGTATGTGTAATGTGTAGCTGGGGTTTATTGTGGAGCTCTACTTCCCGGGCCACCACTGACAATGGGGAAGCATCCAGTCAGATTGTCCCGGACAACAAAAGTGAACTAAATACATGAAGTAGCATGGGGGTATGCGGTAGCAAATGGGGTTACACCTGTTTGGGCGGTGGTAAGCAATGCCCACACCGGTTAAACAATGTGGAGGCCAACTCAGTGTAAGACACCGTAACCAGGGGTCAGCAAGGCTGAGCCTCACACACACCAGCGCATATCTGCCTACACTACCTCTACCATGCCTTAGGCACTCTGTAGCCAACAGCTCTCATCGTGCCCATTAACAAAATAATCAGCACTCCCAGGTTCCAACCCACCCCCCCACCCTGCACACCATACTCTAAGTGAGTTACCACTAAGGCATGGCAGATATACATTCAGCTGCTGTTATCACAAGCATATCATCCAGCACAGTCATTCAACAGTATAGGAAATGTAAGTATGTAGATTAATACCAGCAAACATGTGCACATTGCTCAATCACAGTATTCCGAGAAGTCTATGTGTATCAATGAACAGTGCCTGTCTACACATACTGTGAGAACAGTAGTCTTGCATAATACTGAAAAGAGGAATGAAAAGTGGTGCATGCTGTAGGGGTGTGGGGGTGTGCTTCATGCACAAAATGTCACACCTGGGGCATTGGTTCCGTGGAACCGGGAGATGACGCTGGCCCAGTGTGTGAGCAAACCGCTGCTTCACACACACCTGGAAGGATTCTACCAGTGGGAGAAACAGTATAGACCAGCAAAGTCTACTTGTGACACAACAACAGGTCTGTTCCTGGCAGGATGAACCAAACTTTGTGGGTCACATAGATGTTTCCACCAGTATCGGAGGAGGATCAAGGGAAGGCTCAAACATATGTGGACTAAATGGATGAAGACCCTGCAGAAGCTTGGGTCGAGACTGTATAATGGTGGATTACCAACAAGTGCAGGGAGGGAAATGTGTGGAGGTGTGATATGGCTGGGCTAGCAACTGGAGAATGGATGGATGCTCTATACGGTGAGCTTGGGGGTGGGGGGAAGGAAACATGAGTAGTACAATATGGTAGAAATAAGCAAATGAAGCAGAACAGCAATAGTTTAGTGGGTAGAGCACCCGACCAATGAGCAGGTGTTCCTGGTTTGGGTCCCACTGTAGCACAGTCTATTTTACATGGCAAAGCATGTTATAACCAATATTTTTATTGCAAAGCCCACTAAATAGCTGATATATATGAACTAGAGTACTACAGGAAATGCACATGTAATATATCTGTGTCAGATGGAATAAGGCACTAGTAAGCAGGTGCAAGCACAGATAAGCAGTAGTAAGCTTATGTAAGCACTAGTAAGCGTGAGCAAGTGTGTTTGCGTGGGGTAAACACTGGTGACACAGATTAAGCAAAAGAGATGCTAACTGGGTGTAAGAAATTGTGAACAGAAGTTAGCAGTGCTCACCTCCACATGAACCCACTTACAACTGCTATAATCACACCATATACAATGGCAGGTGTTCTGCCCAGTAACAAAACAAACAGCATCTGTAAGGCTGGAATCCAAGACCATGCACACCATACACAAAATGATTTACCAGTAAGCCATGCCAGACATGCACAAATTGTATGTTGTCAGAAACATAACTCCAGGCCAGTCATGCAACAGTACAGAGAATGTATATCTACATCTAGATTTACGTGTGTGTGCAAATATATTACTATCTAAATGGAAACAACATATCTCTAGATGTAGCCACATATATATATATATATATATATATATATATATATATATATATATATCCAAGAATATATACAGATATAAACAAATATATGAACATATATACATGCAAATGCCGACATCTACACATATATATGTTAACATCTATATGTCCACATATACATAGCAAGTTATATATATGTACGCAGATATGTATGTCTCCGTAGGTATATACGGACATAGTTAGAAATATGCAAGCAAATATATATACCCATAGAGGTATATATGGCCAGACATCTGTAGATAGCAATGGTAGATCAGCAGAAACATGTATGTCCACATGCACTGTTAATGGGCCTGAGAGGCCCCAAACAATATATGTCTCTTATGAATTGGCAACCCCCCCCCCAGCCAAACACGTCCGCCCTGCAATACACTGCCAAGCTCATTGTACTGTATGTGATTCATTTAAATAGGGATTTAAAGTAGCCCTCTTTTATGTTTCAGATGTTGACATCACATTCCCCTTTCCCCCACCCACTAGGCGGGTCAACCAGTACAGGCCCATCCAACCCAGGCCATCCTTGACCCATACATTCATTACCCACAGTTCTGCTCCCCCCACCCACAGCACACACATCGCCACCATTGCTACCCTGGTTACGATAGCTACCAGACCACCACACATTGGCCTCCCTCCACTCCCCCCTGGGACCCATCCTGTATGTTGTCCCGACCCTAGTATCCTAGATCTGGCACACGCTATAGTCCATGCGCATAGCCATGGGTACCTTTTTACTCTGGGTGTAGGCAAAAGTTGAATACCCAATGTTTGGGTTGTCCCACATGGGATGAATGTTACCCTGGTACAAACAATAGATTTCACGTGTGACTTAGATTACACTAACGGATTTAGTTGTAGTATCACAAAGCATACATGGCACACAAAGTCAGCCATTATGCACACGAAACATGTTATCCAGTAATACCAGTCTACATTGCAGGATATGTAACTAAATATGTAGAGATATATGTGTGTGTGTGTGTGTATACCCATAACTAAATATACATATATGCCTCTCCCTCCCTGTAGTACAAATGTATACATACATAGACAGACATATATGTAAATACCCACATATAGCTATATACATATGCAGACACCCATACATCCACACGTCGTCAGATATATATATATATATATATATATATATATATATATACAGCAACATATATATATATATATATATATATATATATATATATATATATATATATATATATATATATATATATATATATATATATATATATATACACACACATATATACACAGACATATAGCTATGATATGATACAACACTTAGGAATGACATATATTCACAGACCTTGCCAATGGGGGTGAGGGGCTCAGTCAACAAACATGTAACATGTAGTACCCCCCCTCCAGCCAGACAGGGGAAACATACAAACAAATGCACAAACAATGTAAACAATCCACTGCTCCCCAAACCACAGGCAGGACACAACCAGTGGGGGGAACACTGTGGATCCGCCAAGTCTAATCTTGCAACAGAGACCACAGCGTCCCTTGCAGGACACCCCAAAAATTGATGATGTATTCTAGATCTCACTAGGGGCAGCAGAGGTTTCAGATATTGATTAAAAACCAGCCAGTGGTTCAGTCAGCGATCCCCTCCCAGAAACAATTGGTCTACCCAGAGGGTTAGTTAGAGATTTGTGAATTTTTGGTAACAGATAAAAGTGCTGCCTTTTGGGATCCTTTTCATAAGATGTTTTACAGTGTTGTTAGATATAACCCCTTCATCCACACCATTTTGAATGAAATCATCTATCTGATGTTTAAATGTATTAGTGGGGACCAATGCATAGACATATAATATAAATGGTTGTTGAGTTGTCATAAAGCCTCATTATTATATGTATCAAAATCCATGACCACAGTGGCTCCCCCCTTATCTGCAGTAACAATGACTATGTTGGTATTAGACTTGAGTTCCATCAGTAGGGGGAGCATGAAACCTCTGCTGCCCCTAGTGAGATCTAGAATATGCAGTACCACTGAATATTTACATATACTATCTGATGCCCAAGTTGAATCACATTGGTTCCTTTGTACACTGGATGTGGCCTCCCTATATACCAATATTCCTTATTGGGTTGGCCTTTTGGCCATTGAGTATTGGTTGGGAGTTGCTGAACCATATCCCCCAGGATTCAATACTTTGTTAATATTCATGACGGAACATGTCTTGACCAAAAATGTTTTTTACTACCAGGACAAATGCTTTCTGCAAACTAAGGGGACGGCAATGGGGACATCTTTTGCCCCCATTTATGCCGATTTATTTATGGCTTGTATAGAAGAACACCTTATATATAATCCCCTACACAATCTATATTTGCCAGAAATGGACATCTGGCGTTGATATTTGGATGACTGTTGGCTTATATGGAAGGCTGATTTGAAGTATTTATAGGAATTTGTTGATTACCTCAGTGGGAACAAATGGGATATTGAGTTCATCTGTACACAAGATCTTAACCACATTACATTTTTGGATGTCCTAGTTACCAAGAATGCAGATGGTACTTTGGACACACAGGTGTTTCATAAATTCCTTGAATATAATTCACTTTTACATTTGACCAGTCATCACCCGCCACATGTCATTTGTAATATACCAAAATCTCAATTCATGAGAGTGAAGCGCATTTGTTCTGGTAGTGACAAACATAATTATTATAAAGCTGATATGGTCAGGAGGTTCAAGGAATGTGGATATAAACCTGGGGTAATCACTATGGCTTGCAGGGAGATTAGTGGTATGGCCAGACAGGAATTGTTACAATATCAACACAAATCCACAAATGAGTCAGCCCCTATCAGAATCATCACTACATATGGACGCAACAGCAGCATTTTTTGTGAGGTGGTACTGGAAAATTGGAACATCTTGTTGGCTGATGAGAAAATCAGGACTTTGATTGATGAATGGTGCCAATTTGGCTTTAGTAGAGGTAGGACCCTGGTGTCCCACTTTAATCATTATAAGGTGGGTACCCAAGTTGCTGTTCCATTTCAACAATCTACACTTTCGGGGGATACACTACAGGGATGTTTCAGGTGTGGTCATTGTGTCATTGTAATAGACTTAACAAAACAAAAACTTGTAGTAGTGGCAGTACCGGTTAAGTATATGATATAAAATTATTTGCCAATTGTTCATCGGATTGGGTTATATACCTTGCCACCTGTACATGCTCGGCCTTTTATGTGGGCCAAACATCTAGGCCCATTAAATTTAGGATCAGTAAACATAAGTGACATCAAACTTAAAAAGCAGAAAAATGCATTATATAAGCATGTTCTCAAACATCCCTCTGCAAGTTTTACTTTTACGGTCATTGACATTATTAAGGGAGATAGAACAAACAAGAGTGTCTGGCATAACATTTTGAACAATAAAGAAAAAAGATAGATAATTAAGTTTGGGGGTTTAATTCCTCCAGGATTAAATGAATTGTTGTGAACAGCCAATGATTTTCCTGTTTCTATATGGGTGTGTGTATATAAGGAGAGTCTTTTTACTTCTATGGTTACACTGAGGAAGGCTTGAAATTAATGCCAAAGTTATTTACTTTTTTACACCTTGGTGCTGGCTATTTTGTTTTTGCATTAATGTAGTATGTGGTATAGATTAATAGGATATATGATGTTGAATGTTTGATATGTGCCGTCTGTAGTTGTCCCCGTAATGATGTTCTGCTGAACAACTGCTCTGGACAATACTGTCTGTCCCTGTAGGCAGAGAGATATTCCCACCAACTGTGCAGATTAGCAATGAATGGCAAAGATGTCAGCCATAATATCTGTGTGTGTTATATTAGTGTGGGCAATAGCTGGTGGTGGAAGTACTGCCATCATGATAGACACATGGGTGTCAGAGCACACCACTTGCAGGACAGTCATGTTAATGTGTAAAGTAGCATGTACAAATGCCATAGGTGTATAATAGGCTTACGAGCAATCTCACAATATATATACTACCCTAATGTTAGTCTCTATTCACATGTGACACCTGTCTGTGTTGCAGCAAGGCAGAACAGTGCAGCTGTGAATGAAAGACAGTTACAGAATGTGGACCAGATGTCTGTATGCACCCCACACATAGATAAAAATCTACATGTATGCCTACAGATACACAGACACTCATTTAGATATAGCTATATCAACAACCTACAAGATATATCTACACTTATATGCACAGATATATATATATATATATATATATATATATATATATATATATATATATATATATATATGCTGGCACTGACAATGGCATGCAGATGAAATAGTCTGTAACAGACCAGCAAAGATAGTGTCCCCACAGGGAGCATGGCTATAAACACATAACACAAAGCATGGCACCAACACATAGCATAAAACATAAAACTTGGTACACTACAACATATGTCTCAATAGTAGGTAAGCAGCCGGCATACCAACTGCATTTGTTGAACGGTTTTTTTGTAGCTGATATGGTGGGGGGAGACAAACATGTGTATTAAGAACTATGGCAACCCTGCTGTAGGAGTGGCTCAGACCTGTTTCCATCTTTATGTCTTGCAGGGAAATGGCGCACACACGTCTGCCATCATACAGTGCTGCCAAAACTGAGGTGATTATGGACCATCTGGTACATCACTATGAACAGCTGTTTGGACAGAAAGCCCATGATCAGCAGGAGAGGACCACCCTGTGGAATGCGCTAGTCCACAGTGTCAATAATATCTGACTGCAAAACCACAGCTATGAGCAAGTAGAGCATCTTTGCCCCAACCTGCTTCACCATGTACGTCGGCGTGCAGCTGCCATACGAGGGGACCACCTCACAATGGGGGGGGCAACCCAGCCATCCACCCCTCACCCGTGTGGAGGAGCCTTGTGGCACCTGCCCATCTGCAGCAACAACACCTGGCAGAAAACATTGTGTAGGTGGGTGTCACCGACACACCATCTGAAGAGCGTGCAGGTAAGGCCCCCGGGCACATCGGTACACCACTCTTGTGTATGCATCTGCATCTGTACAGGTACATCATGCAAATCTGAGATGTCATATACATAGTCTGTTGCTGTGTAGTAGTAATAAACAGTTGTGCATAAGCTGCATTATTGTGGAATTCTACTGTTGATATAACATAATGCTGCACTCACCCTTTACGAATGCCACAGCTGTGGCCACTGACATCAACTTTCTCACACTCCTATGTAGGTCCCTCCAGGTTACCACCATGGCAGCAGCCCGTAGCCAGTGAGTATGGTTCGTGTTCATGCATGATAATACACTGGGCATGTAATAGCTATGGGATATTCCATGCACACATCTAACACACCTACCCATACTGCATGCTGTACACATTCATGTTTTTTTGCTGAGAAATGCACTGCATCACAGTAGAGACCATGCTGGGGTATCAGAAGGGTACAACAGACACATGCAAGATAACTAACATCCTGGCAATGTGTCCACGGAGATGTGAAGTATGGCAGGACACATGGCCTACAGTAGGGACATGTGTGAATCAACACCACCATGGCTGTAACTGCACACAGTCAGGTTAAGTAAACATGGCAGATGTAACCCTGACCCCACAGCACTCGTGACAGCACTCCAAGTGATGTGCACATGAGTAGACCATGCAGAGGTCTGGGACATGTGTAGGGCACCGCCCACAGCCATGGTAACGTCTGCTGGTTGTCAGTATAATAGTCTTGTACTGGTCATACATGCACTGCTGATGTTGTGATCTGTAAAGCAGACACCAGGCATTCACAATGATATCTGTTCACATATCATCCCAGGTTTGAGTTGCTATAATACATAGGGGCTGTGAGCACTGGAGCTGACATAACCAACTCAGTGCTACATATGCAGCAATGTTTTTTACACCTGTGAGGTATGGTGTACAGTACAATTCAGGGTGCAGAACAGGCCCGCAGTAACACTTTGTGCATGGATGCAATGTTAACAAGGGGAAGGGCCATCACCTACCAACACAGCCCATGCATCACACACATGTATACTGCCGTTAGCATGAAGTCACTATAATTGCACTGAATGCTGTTGATCACCATATGTAATGCATGCTGACAGAAGGGTAATGGGAGGACTCTGTGTACAAATGTTGGGAAAACCCACATGTAGGAGTGTGGGGTGTGTGTGTGTGTGTGTGTGTGTGTGTGTGTGTGTGTGTGTGTGTGTGTGTGTGTGTGTGTGTGTGTGTGTTGATTGTGTCTGTAAATGCAATCTAGTGAAGTGTGGTCGATGCATTTCAGATGTGTGTGTACATGTGTGTCTGTGTGTGTAGTTGTCCATGTATGCACAGGCAATAGTGGGATTGATCACATGGCAGCACTTCACCTTGGGATTGTGCTGTACATGTACATGGAGTGACACATGGGACACCATAACAACCTGTCTGATATGTGAACACAGGACAGCTGATAGCATAACAAGGTGTGTAGCATGGAACATGCATTGGAAGGGAAAGTACATACTAGGTATACACATCATATTGCCAGCAGCAGATAGATAACTGACTACCCACATATGCAGCACTTCAAATGCAATGGGGAATTACCACAGCACATCAGTGAGTGTATTCAGGTATTACTGTTGTGTGCATAATGGGTCGCTTCTGCAGCAGATGTGGCATGGACTGAGCAAGTCTGTAGTATGAGCCTCTGGTGTGTGACATATGTAGTGAATATAGCAGCCCCAACCATATAGGGACCATGTACACCATGACTGCACATACACAGAGTAATACAGGATTACAGCAGTGAGGCTATGTACAACCTACTTCACCCAACTCAGGAAGGTGATGGAGTAACAGGTCAAGTGTTGTGATCACACGTGTAGGCATGGAGAGGAATGATATGTTAATGGGTAGTAGTAATGAGTGTATATTAGCAAGTGCCATGCAGGATGGGGAACATTTGTAACTGAATGTGGGACTGTCTGTAAACCCAGGGAAAGGGAGGTAGTAAGGTGGACTTTCAGTGTGAGTGTGTGTGAGTGTTTGTACTGTTATGCAATGCTGTACAGGTCTTAAAAGTGTGTATTTGTTTCCCCCACAGGTGGCGAGGTGGGTCAGGGTCCCTTCTGTATGCAAACTGAGGTAGGTGTCTTTACAGACACTGATAATGATGATGGCACAGTTGAGGAACAGGTGGGGTTGCTAGAGGCCAACACTGAACCAACATGTGTCATCAACCTCCTAGCCACCCCAAGCCCACACACAGTTAGAGTGCCCCTACAAACCTCATCACATGTGGCCATAGCAGAGGTACAGTTTGCGGTTGCTGGCAGTGACCAAGAAAGTGTGGTGTCCATGCCAACTGTGTCGGGTCACAGTCAGCATAGCCAGATGTCCAGAAGGCCACCACATTGGCAGATGTACCATGGTGCTTGTGGGAGGTCCACAGGTCCCTGGCAGAGATGCCACAACTGGTACCACCAGGAGCATGTTTCAGGCCATAATGAAGGCACAGGTATGTATGGAAATGCACACCAGACAGGGCCTGAGGCTGCAGAGGTCTGCTTTCTCAGCTGTAAGTGGCAACCTCCATGAACTCGTTGTTGCCCTCCATGAACAGACCAAGGTCATGGATAGATTGTTTGGTGAGATGGTGGGCCTCCTTGACCGTGGTATGTCTGTGCTTTAACGTGTGGTGGGTGTGGTGCAATGGTTGTGTGGATGTAGGCCAGAAACAGCAGCAGCTAGTGGTCAATGTGGACTTGCCAGGATGCCCAGCCACTCCCATAGTGGCAGTACCAGCCCCAGCACACTACTGGGGGTGCTGTCCACACCACACCCTAGCAGGCCTCATGCACGTGGCCCTGGCCAGTCCCAGGTGGGACATGGTTCCAGCGGACATCTGTTATCATCAGGGGAGAGGAGCACCTCAAGATCTGTACCTGCACTTGCCCATGGAACCACTGGCAGGCACAGTCAGCATGTCCAAGGCCGGAACCAGTGAACTGCACACCCTGACAGGTATGGTCTGCAGCTGTCCAACAACATCCATATAGAGCAGCAACATGGCAGAACTGTGTGCATGCATACCCACACACTATGCAACCACACCTAGGCCAATAACATACTGACACACACCACATCACCACACCCCAATCAAAGAACCAAACCCCACACCCACACACATGGTGACAGATGTTTGGACCATCCTCGGCCTCTGGCACACCAGCAATACACCCTGTGCATATGATGATACCTGTGCCACATCCCTGCCATCCATAACATCGATGCAGGGACAGGCTAATATGGTCCTGATGCACACAGTGACCGTAATAGAGTGCTACAATGTACTGCAGTGTAAGATGTTGTCAGGGGTAATGTGTAATGCATACATGTCAGGTAGTGTAGCCATGCAGCTATGATGCATCTCAGCTGTTGGTAACACTGACTGGTATCTCCATACTGTTATCCATTTGTGTTGTAGGCATACATATCTTATCAGGAGGATGGTCTGCAGTCATATTTCACAAGGGTATGTCACTGTGGTGACACCATGGCTGAGACATAGCTGGTGTACAGTTGCACACATGTCACAGGTATGTATAACAGTTATTGGCTATGCAGCATTGACCAGTGGCATGCTGGTACAAGTATTATCTGCACCCTTATGTCAACCCATCCACATACACACACTTGGTGACACTGGGTCTAGACCCCTACCCAGGTATGTAGCGCTACTGAACTGTGTGGCTGTCATTGCACACACTACACCATCTGTAGGCTGAGGTGTGTACCAGGTCACATGTTACATGCAGAATATCCACAGACATGTACAATATGGTAATGGGGGATTTAATGTTTGTATATGGAGAATACGTAGTGTGTCATACCATCATATACACATTGACTGACACATAATAGGCAGAAACACATCTTAGAGAACTGGGTGTATAGTTGCTAACTTACTAGTCTGTGTGTCTAATGTGTTACAGGTAGGCTGCACACAGCACATGTGTAACTTGGCTGTATCCTGTTATCGGTTACCTGTATGGGTGATGGTGACAGTGGCCACCAGAGAGTGGTACGTGGGCCATATACTGGGTGTATCATGGTGTAATGACAGTGTACACAGCACCCACATCCCCCACTGGATATTGTACACACTGGAACCCATCTTGATACTCTAACATACCCACTATCACACATTGCCCATGACGCCAAAACAACCAATTGCATATCACAACAGTTGTACCACAGGGATATTCATGCAATGCACATGCCACAGGCATAGTAGGGTGTTGCATTGTGATGCCACACCTATGGGTGACAACAAAATCTGTACTACTGTGTGGCAATGTGTATTGTAATAGAAGTATGTGGCCTCGGAATGGTGTACCCTACAGATATGCAGACATGCACACATACACACACGTGGCAGACCTCAATGGGATTCCCATGCCTACCAACCCATTTGTACAACACTGTTGTGCTGGTACTGCAAGGCACATGTAGCTGTTAGGGAGAGGAGTGTAACAGGCTACATGTCATGTCCAATAAAGCAGCAGCCACATCTGACTTTGGCAATGGGAGTGGTGGTGGTTGTGAAGGCAGTCATGGACTTTCAACTGCATGTGTACTAACACACAATAAATGCTGTCCTCAGTAATGCACATGTACATGTGTCGATACTGTGGTGCATTGCTGCAGGTGGTCATAGCTGTCTATGGGGTGTGTGTACATTGGTATCATGCCACCTGCCATGTGCCAGCAGGTAATCTATTGACAGACACCATGTTAGTGACTGGAAGAGTGAGGGTGACATGCATCAGCCAATCCTGTGGGTGCCTTCTACACATGGCCACTGAGGTGATCCAGTCGACATGTATGCAACATGTCGTACATCCCGTGGTTAGTGTCTGTGATGGAGACCTGTACCCAAGCATGTTCAGTAGACTGCGGTAGTGTAGTGTAGGTACCGGGCGCATGTGGCCTATACAGGGTGATGCCTCCTATATGTGACAGGTAGTGGACAGCTGGCCACACATGTTGGTGTCAATCAAGCATAGGTTGTCTGTACGTATCCCAGCTGGAGACCTGCCATCTGCACATCTGTAGAGGGACTGATAGACACCATTTTGGCAAGTAGCTATGCAGTAGGATGAATGTGTCAACAGAGGGATATTTGACAACAATGAGTATGCCATTACTACATGTTGTAAGCCCTCACTAACATGTGCTGTACCGACGGTACTCCACAGTTACATTCCAAATGTCTGAGTATCATCCAGTAGGGCATATATACGATGACACAGCCCACACACCAGATACATGACAGTGAGCCCTCAGATTGCAGCTATGCCTGCAGGTGTGTTTGTTGTCAGTAGTACTGTTAGCACTGCACCCTTCCCTGGGACAGCACTGTTGACAGTAGCAATGCCAGGTTACACTGCATGCCTGTGTGACAGCACATACCCTGGGTTGTTACCCCTGCATGTCACACATTCACATGGATAACAGTGCTGTGCAGGCCTTATATACTTGTGCATCCCAGACATGACACTCAGTACCATTTGCTACGATAATGAGAGCACATAGACACATGTACTGTACATTGCAGTACATACACATATTACAGATGTTATTTCCCATGGTTTGACATAGCCAATGTGTAGACAGTATGCCACAGAGGATAGCTGGAAGATGTATAGACGGTCAGCATAGGCCATCTGTTTGATGCCTGTGAGTCTTATAGTGAGGTATTTCCACTGCCTTCCCAGCTGTCGCAGCTGTTTTCTGAGGTACATACCAAATGGGGTGTTGTACTCTATACAGCGTGTAATGAGGGATGAGTACAGTGGGACAATTACCCTCTTTTCTCTGGATGTAAAGCCTTCAGTGATGAGGTGTGCCACATAGGAGGACTTCCTTACTGTCATAGTTATGTGGTTAATGAAGGTGAGACCACTGTCCACCTGTGTCTCTATGTCTGTCAGCACACTGTCGGTGTTTAGTGTACTATATGGTACTTCATTGGTACATGGTATGTCCAAAGGGGATAACTGTACATTACTTGCTATTAACCTTGAGCCCATGGCTCTGGCACCAAGCATCTGTGTCAGTAAAGCCATGTTGTAGAATATCCACATCATTTGGGGATCCAATAATGACTCCCAGTTTGCAGTCATGTGTGAACTTTGTCAGACAGAGTTCCATAGTGTTGGCCTGTACATCAGGGAAGCAGATGCCAAACAAGAGCTGTGCCAGGACCGACCATGATGTACTCAAATTAGTCAGTTGTCTGCAGCAGGGATCAGAAATGGCTATGTTTACAGTCTGGGTTCCGTCGGTAAGTCAGTTGGCAACCCACTGAGTGACACAGGTGTTTATGGCCAGTTCTGCATGTTTAACTATGTCTCTAGAGTGGGCAATGTTGTGGAAGGCCTTGCCAAAGTCCAGATAGGCTGTGTGCACTACCTTACCCTCCTCCACAGCTCCAGGGACTGAATCAAAGTAGTCAAACACGGTCAGGAAACAAGATCGGCCCTGCACGATCACAACCAGGGTGGGGTCCAGGGATTACTGGTTGCCAATGTCTTTGTTAATAAGTTGCATGATAATGCATTCCATGCCCTTGCAGATCAGGCTCGTCAGACTGATGGAACAGTAGTTCCCGGGATCCAAGGTGGATTCCCCCTTGTGGAGTGTGACAACTGTAGCTGTGTGCCACTCAGTGGGATAGACACCTGAGGAAAGGCTATGATTACACATGGCACTTAGGTGAGATGCAGGGTTATGTAGTAGTTCATGTGCTACACAGCCCAGGATGTCATCTGGTCCCATGGCTGCTGTATTCCTAGCAGTGGAGTTGGCAGATTCCACCTGTGTGGCCATGATTACTGGAATTTGGCAACCTTTTGTTAGTGAGATGTGCCCTTTAGGGGTGAGGAGGCTGAATGTGGCACTAAATCAGTCTGCCCGGATATTGGAACACTCCTTTGAATCAGTATATTTAATGCCAATCTCTTGTAGCATAGAGCAATTCTGAGCATTGCGGAATAGATCCTGGACATAACTATAGAATGCCTTATGGTTGTCTTTGGATTCTATGGCAATTATAGGTTCATAGGTTCATAGGTTCATACTAGGCTATCTGCCCAAGGGCATTTATAAGCCTAGCCCATAGTTATGTGGCTTTCGCCACCCCTTAAAAAACTATCAAAATGCCTATCTCTTTGTGTGCCTGTGTGTCAAACAGGCTCTGAGTAATCCCGTAATATCTGGCTCTCCCATCCATCCCATCCATTTCTGAGAATCTGAAGAAGAGAGGAAGAGTGCTCTGCCTCACATGATTTTGTTTGTACCGATTTAGGTATAACTGTCTAGAATTCATCCCTCTGTCCTCCAGCCTCTCTATTTATCTATTTATAACCGCGTTTCCTTCCGGTGTGGTTTCTGGTTTCTTGAGATTTTTTTGATGGGTTTGAGGTATTCATCAAATCTGTTCTCTTTGGGTTATATGTGCCCTTATGGTCACCACCTCGCACAAGTATGAGACTGAGAGGAGAGGGAGTCAGTTCTTTTTCAGTCATACAGCATAATTTTTACTTTTTTTTTCTTTTTTGGTTTGGGTTTTTTGGTTTGGTTCAAGCTGCAAAGCTGCAGCAGTCAGATACATTCGAGCATGCAAGCATGGTCTAATAATCAGTCTAATAAGTAAGAGATGACTCCTTTGATCTGGATGACCCCCCTTCATGATCAGGGTGATCCTATCCAGGTGGGTGATATAGAAGGTTTAACTATCTACTGTAACAAGAGTGTCTGTCAACCTGGGTCCCGAATCTCTGATGGGTTTCTGTGCTCCTGAGATCTTCTGTGCTCAGTTCTTAGCTCAGTGGATTGCCACTATGATGGTATATTTTTTTAGTTTTGTATGTTTCTAGCATTTTTTGGTTATCAATTTTTGCCATGGCTCTGTCTTGGCCTCCTGTTCTGTGTGTGCCATGCTGATTATGTTTCTAGTTTGATAGCCTGTGTTCAAATCTGCAACCCTGTTTGCCATTGTGCAGTGTTTGCTTGTACTCAGAACAGCTGTGTTTGCCTGTGAGTGTGTGGACCCAAGATGTACACAGGGAGGGTACCAGACCCCAGGCCACTTGTCTGACCTGTGGGACGACTGTTGGACAGCTGACTTGCAACTCTGTGGGCTCTGTCCTGTGTTCACTTCAAGCTGATGAGTTTTTGTTTCTGATGTGGGGAAGCCTTTCGTAGGCACCTGGTTTACGATGTAAGGGATGTGGGTTTGCCAGGAAGAGCTGAGGTGGTATGGACTGTCTTTTTCTGGAGGGCTGCCTGCCTGAGGTACTGTTTGAAGAGTTCTCATCAATGGTTGGCAGGATCTCTCTGAGTTGGATCCAAACTTGATTGGATCCAACTGAGCCAAATCAAGTTCACAAGATTTACTAAGTCCATTTCAAAGCCTCCATATGAACCTCAGCTAATGGTTGTGAAGAAAGTCTGCTAATATAATGGGCGCGTGGGGCAGTGGTGGCTGCTTAATGGACATTTGTGAGCGACGCCACTGAGGCGGTCTTTACTCCTGAGTCCTGCAATTGGCTGGGTTAAAGGCCCAAATAACTGTTTAACTGTCATTGGGTCTATGGTTGGAGTGTCAGACAGTAGTCATTTATGTAACAAGCTGTGGCAGTTTTCAGTGGATAGCAGCTTCTTACTGAGGCTGGTAAGGGAGCAGTTTTCATTTTTGGATTATCCTATTAACTGCAACAGTGTCTTCCTTCTGTTGTATAGACGGTTCATGGCAGTGGAGCACAAGACTGGCTTTCTTATTTGGAGGACAGTGTTTCGGGTCTATGTGGGATGGTGCAATGCATGCACGAATGGATGTGCCCACACAGTGCCTTAGTGTAGGAATCACCAGTTGCACATTCAGCTCCTATCTCCATGGGTGTCATGAGGTTTGTCATGTCTGACCTGAGTAGCATGGTGTAGGCTTTGCAGAGGGTAATCATGGAGGATCCTTACTGGCAGGTGTGGGTGGGATGTGGATGTCAATGGTGATTACCTAATGGTCAGACCTGAACTATGAGGGTTGGCCACTGATGTGGGGCATCTGACACCCATGTTGGAAATGACCAGGTTTATGATATTGGAGACCCTGGTTGGACAATGGACTAGTTGAGCCAGGGGGTTGGAATGAATGGGTTCCTGGAAACGTTTGTAAAGGGTGGTGGTACACGAGGTGATTTCCTAGTTAATGGCAGAGTATTTGGAATCACCCTGTATTATGGTGTTTGATTGTATCCTTATTTTGTCCAGTATGTTTATAATGGTGTAGTGAGAACCTTGGACCATGGAGAGGGATCAGTAGGCAGCTACAATTTGGATTGCAGTCTTACATAGTGTCAGTTGCATTTGGTGATTCTCAGATGCATTGTGTTTGACACTAGGCTGGAGGTGTTAATGACCTTGGTGAATATGGACACTCCTCCACCTGTAGTGTTGTGGTCTTGGTTTGTTGCCCAACATGTGTGATAAGGGTTGTAGGCAGGTATTACAGGTGTGCTCTCTGGAGCATTGCACCAGGTTCCAGGTACTGCTCAGATATTGATGTTCCCCATTTGTATGTGTGGCTCAGTAGAGTGCTTGTTTAGGTTTAGATGTCTAACATTGAGTCACATTATGGGCAGTTTTGCATGCTTGCATCTGTTACAGTGGTGGTTTTGCCCTTTGAACCTTGCCCAGATTAGGTGCTATGAGGATGCCAGGAGCTGTAGCCAGTAACCTGAATCCCAGGGGCAACATGTGCAGTCAGTCTCTGCCTGAGCATCATGGTTTGTACATCATGTCACCCCAGGCAGACAGATAATGGATCCCCTTTGAATGACATCAGACGCTTAGCCACTTGTTGAAGTCAATGCTGTGTATATATATATATATATATATATATATATATATATATATATATATACACATATATATCCCCATATATGTATGTGGATATGTATATGGCCCTATATGTATGTGGATATGTATATGTGTATATATCTACATAGATATGTGGATATATGTGCACACATATCAGTTTACCATATGTCCAGAACATGGAGTAGAGTCCTACCTCAGTACCAATAGTCCCAACACTGTAGTGCAAGGGGATATCACAGATGTATTGCGGATATATATGTAGACTGTTGCCACTGTTATAGGGGTGTCTTAACAGACATGTTGGGTGAGGGAGGTCGCATCTGCTGTAGACATGTGCACCATTGCCTACAGACAGACACCCTACAGGCAGCATAGTACGGACACACTGCTAGCACAGTAATGATGCTATGGACTACAGCAGGGATATGACCACTATATGTGGACAGCATGGCACTCTGTGGTCAGTCCAGAATTGCACACATGTCCCCTTCATGCAAGACATGTTGACTACGCCTCCCAATGTGGATGTTATTAGCCATGTGGGTATATCACAATACTGGGGTACACATGCCCACACAGTGTATGCACACACACACGCCAATCTGCCCAGACACATAATACCTGGTGCTGCTAAGTCCACATGGTCACATACGACCCAGTAGAGAATGACATACATCTGTACAGCATACCACAGCTTTGTCAGTAATTCACAAAAGTTATGCTGGCCTGGCAGCAGTATGTCCTGCAAATAACTGGACATGACGGCACACTAGGTATTTACAGTAGGCTGCTAGACATGTCACAAAGCACTGGGCAAACTACAGGCAGACTGCCACAACTCTGGAATACATATTGTATGGGGGAATACACATGTACCTGCGATTATAGTGGGCTCGACACACAGGACACAGCACAGCATAGCAGATACCTGTGAGTAAATGCATGCCCACATCCAATGGCAATGTAACATCAGAAAGAACTGGATGGAGAACAATGGCATCTACCACAGTCTGTACAGAGCCCATGTGTTGTAAGTGCAATACACATACAGTCATCAATCATCCTAACCCAGGAGTCTGCAACCTGCGGATCTGAACCACAGCTGTCTCTTCAGCCCTGCAGTGGTTGGTCCTTATACCTGTGAAGATTAATGGACACACTACTGCACAACACACACACACACACACACACACACACACACACACACACACACACACACACACACTCAGACCCACTCATCCCAACACAGGTATGGACATATGTTAGGTATTGTTGTTATATACGTGGTTATATTATA